>NC_084621.1:43996977-44079477 GCF_033978795.1 Nerophis ophidion | reverse complement strand
TGTCATCTTTAGACCGTCACAATATGATTTAATCACACTGTGCTACTCCACTGGATTTTTTAAAATGTGATTTTATTGTGTCTCCTAGTAAATCAAATTAAGGGGTGGCATTAAAATTGCATCACAATGAAGTCCCAGACGCTGAAAGATCTCTGACCCCATGTTTGTGGTTTTGATTAAATTTGGAGAGATGATGCATGTTGCTGCCGTGACAGATTATATTGTATCAAGTTTAATGGAGACAGTTTAAAATAGCTTTGCTCTTCTGTGACACCAATTGACAGATTCTTAAATGTTTCCTGTTTTACCGTCATTTATTTATGTTTGGGTATCAGAATCTAAAAACCACAACTTTTGGACATGGACATGTTTGACAGGTTACCGTTTTTTTACAGATAGGTGCATTTAAAATCCTTTCGTTTTCTCAAAAATCAACAATGCTCCTTATAACCCGGGGCGCCTAATGTACGGAATAATTCTGGGTGTGCCCTATCGACCTCGAAGCACTTTTATTTGGTACTAGGTGTAGCGGCCCACTTGGATGTAATGACACAAGATGCAGAGAGCTTCGACTGGTGCAACTTTCTCTCCTCACAATTTTGACACTGTGAAAACTACAAAGATGGACAGAAAATCCAAATCCCATCGTACCATATTTCTACAAACAAAGCATAAATCATATTTACATTTTTAAACTCATCAACACATATTTTATAGTAAATAACAATAATGACATTTTCCCATTTGTTTTAAGTGAAATGAACCACTTGTTTTAAAATAAATAAACTATTATACCCCTCCTACCTCCTTCCGCTCCCAAGGGCACTGAGTTTTCTCAGCTTGTTAGCCTAGCTTCACCACACAGCTCTTAGTGACTCTGCCTAAATGTGACATACAAACAACATAAACACGAGGCACAATAAAATAACCTCTCACAAATATTCACACAGAATATGACAAATATATCTTTGTCAGCATGTTTTACCAGTCCTGGAGTAACGTGAGTATGCTGTTGATGTCAGATGGAACGGCAGCGGTAGGTTAAGCATCAGCAATAAAGGAAGTAACAGAATAAAAGTGGGCTCTTCAAAATAAAGGCACAATATATTGTAAAGTGACAAAACTGCACTTTTTTCATGAACAAAATGTTCTGCCATTTACACTAGGTGTAATGATAAGTGTGACCAGTAGACGGCAGACACACATAGGTGATATGTGTAGACTGCAAGATGACACCAGTAAACAACAGCAAAACGATGTTTCATTGAGAATATAGAAAATTACACACGGCGCTCAAAAATCTGTCAAAATGTTTTAGTACGACTTTGGTAAACTTTGAGGCCGCACCACTTGATGGATTGTTGGCGCATTATGGCTACCGTAGGCAGAAGTACTGTATTTCAACATAAGATATTATTATGGTGTGTTCATAAGGACCACAAAATGGCACCTATTACCAGACATGTAATCGGGCGTTTTGTTTCGCAATATTATTTAAAGCCAACTTTTCTTACATTCTGGTACCTGCTGATGTGTATTCGGGATCTGCAAAAGTACTGAAAATGTGTGCGTGTCCGCCATAGTAATCCGTGGCAACAACATAGCCGATAAGCTTCTTCTTTTTCTCCACCTTCTTGTTATGTGACATTCATCGTCCGCTATGCCATTTGTAATATACATTAGCGTAAAGTTCTAATATATATTTATCAATAGACTCGCTATGGAAGCGCTACAAACTACCAATGTAGTGGGTTTACATTATTCACCCACGGAACTTTAGTTATTAGAATTAGAGAGTTCTGGTTGGACTTTTTTTTACGGGACACATTTACGGCCTTGTCGTTGCACTAGTGAGTCACCGATGAGGTGATGCAGCTTCGTTATTGATTGAAATAAAGTCTGAATGTCATTCAAACAGTTACCTCCCTCTTTTCACATTTCTTCGACATTTTCTGTAAAGCACAAGTCCCATTGGCAGCAAAACAGGCCCAGAGCATAATACTAACACCACCATGCTTGACGGTAGGGATGGTGGTCCTGAGATTAAAGGCCTCACCTTTTCTCTTCCAAACATATTGCTGGGTATTGTGGCCAAACAGCAAAATGTTTGTTTCATCTGACAGAACTTTCCTCCAGAGAGTCTTATCTTTGTCCATGTGATGTCAGATGAAACAAAAATTTAACCGTATGGCCACAATATCCAGCAATATGTTTGGAAGAGAAAAGGTGAGGCCTTTAATACCAGGACTACCATCCTACCATCAAGTATGGTGGTGTTAGTATCATGCTCTTGGCCTGTTATGCTGCAAATAGTGCTTTACAGAGCGTAAATGGGACAATGAAAAAGGAGGATTACCTCTAAGTTATTCAGGACAAGCTAAAATCATCAGCCCGGAGGTTGGTAACACACGTCAAAAGTGGTAAAAGAATGGCTACATCAGGCTAAAATTAAATATTTTGAATGGTCTTCCTAAAGTGCTGACTGAAATGTGCAAACAATGCTGAAGCAAGAAGTCCATGTCAGACAACCAATAAATTTAGCTGAACTGCACCAATTTTGTCAAGAGGAGTGGTCAAAAATTCAACCAGAAGCTTGCGAGAAGCTTATAGATGGCTACCAAAAGCGCCAGATTGCAGTGAAACTTGTAAACAAATATTAAAATTGATGTATGTATACTTTTGACCAAGCAGGATTTGGTCACATTTTCAATAGACCCATAATAAATTCATAAAAGAACCAAACTTCATGAAAGTTCTTTGTGACCAACAAGTATGTGTTCCAATCTATCGCGAAAAAATAAGAGTTGTAGAAATTATTGGAAACTCACGACAGCCATGACATTATGTTCTTTACAAGACACCTACTCAGTGACCTAGTGGTTAGAGTGTCCGCCCTGAGATCGGTAGGTTGGGAGTTCAAACCCCGGCCGAGTCATACCAAAGACTATAAAAAAAATGGGAACTATTGCCTCACTGCTTGGCACTTAGCATCAAGGGTTAGAATTGGGGGTTAAATCACCATAAATGATTGCCGGGCGCGGTGTTGTGTCACACACACACTCTGTGCTTCCCGCTGCTGCAAGAGCACGCAGAGGCTCCGCACTCATCAGGCGGACCACGCCCACTCTCCGCCGCAGCCTGACACACCTAACGTTGATGAAGGAGGGCAGTATAAATATGGGCGACGCTGACTCCTCCAGGTCGGAACGTAAACTACTCCCCGTAAGCTGCGTGTCTCTGACTTCCTCCTAATCTTGCCCGTTGCCTATTTCCTTGTGCCCTGTTGTTTCCCTGATCCCTGTTTCTCCTGCTCTTTCCACAGTGTCGTGTCACCACCGCTGCTTCCCCCCTGCCCCCCATTTTGCCTTCCTGGATCCCCGACCTCGTTTTTGGACTTTGGACTCGTTCTCCTGCCTTTGGCCCCTCGCTTGGACTTTGGACTTCCTCTGGCTTGCTCCCTTTCAAATTTGGACGCCATTTCATCCAACACGCACCTCAACAACCCTCACAGTATTTACATATGATAATTCAACACTTAGCCATTCATGCAGACACATAGTAGCATACACACTCCACGTAATCATCAAGTTCTAAATAAACCAATTGAACTTGACATCCCCAGTAGAAAACCATAACACGCGGCACCGCTGCTGCCCACTGCTCCCCTCACTTCCCAGAGGGTGATCAAGTGCAGAGGACAAATTTCACCACACCTAGTGTGTGTGACAATCATTGGTACTTTAACTTAACTTTAAGTGTATGTAAACTTTTGACCACAACTGTATATATTAGTCATACCCCATGTATTCCTGCAACTGGAAGCAAAGCAAATAGCCGAGAGAAACCTTATATCCCAGCTTAAGTCGCGGTACCAGTGTTCCTGCATGGTGTTTGTTTTAATGTTTTAGCGCCAACATATGCGACGATAACCCTCGTGTTTACCTTTCAAACCGTCGCCATATGAGAGGAGACACTGTGAAAACGATGCATAATAAAGAGGTGAATTATTTCCCACCCAGAGCACCATGGGAGAATTCCCAGTTGGAGTTTTCTATGAATGAATTAAGCCCACAGATGTTTTAGCATCTGGTCGATCCTTTTGGCATTTGCTAATGCAGAATACATCACCGAGGGAGACTGAAATTATTTGTAAAACTATTTTGGTGAGCACAGTTAGGTGTTGCAAAGGTCTCACGCTCAGGTAGGGGAGTTATGTAAAACAAAAACAAGCAAATCAAAATAATTGTTTCTCTTCCAATGACAATGAAAGTCAAGTACACTATGATTTACTTAAGGGGGCCTTATCCAACATTGTCAGCTTTTCAGATTTATGTTTAAAATGTTGTATTTTTGTTCTACCTAAATATGTGGAAGTGTGCCACACCACGAGGTTGGTGTGTTTATAAGTAATCCCTGGTTTCCTGTTTATGCCACATCTAATCCTATACCTTGTGAACTTAATGAGATTCAAACAAATTTCGAGAAAAAACAGCCACTTAATAAGGTTTGTTGCTTTAAAAAATAGTGGTAATATTTTTTCTTAGATGTAAGAATTGAGTATCCAAGCAGTAGTGATGGGATCGGCAGTTCTTTTGACTGAACTGAATCACTAGAATCAGTTCCTTAAATTGATTCGTTCAAAAGATTTGTTCACCGAATAACTTCTGCAGCAGCAGTTCTGTGTGCAGGTCGGCGAATCATGAGTCAGTCAGTAACAGCTTCCCCAGCGGCAGATCTCGGTGTGTGTGAATCTGACAAGATAATAACAATTTATTTTAAAATTTGCTACAAATAGTATTTTCTTTTTTTTCCTTCTTCTTTTTTTGTGTCCTCTCCATGAGGTGTCCATGACGTTTTAAAATGGATCTGAAAAAAAAAAAAAAAAAAACCGTTTTTTAAGTGGTAAAAATTACGTACAAATTTACAAATGGTATTATTACTTTTACATTTTAACATTTAACTCGGCTACAAAATTTGAATATATTCTTAAATGTGTTTGAAATGCAATTATTTTCTACATTACATTACATTTATTTTAACAATTCATAGTGGATTTGAGAAGATAGAAAAAACGATTCTAAAATGTGTTACAAGTTTTCTTTTTTCACATTGCATTTTATTATTTTAACATGTAATGTTTCTAACAAAACATACATGTATTAAAAATGTAATAAAAATCACTCTTTCTTTTATGTCACATCCAATGTGAGTTAATTGTTTTTTTTGTAATAATTATGATCACTCTAAAAGCGGTATATAATAAACACAATATGAAAAATTTAATTAAAAAATGTGTGCAGGTCGGCGAATCATGAGTCAGTCAGTAACAGCTTCCCCAGCGGCAGATCTCGGTGTGTGTCGGTTCGCGAACGACACAAGCCCTCTGCACCTAATGAACGACGCGCAGTGACTGAACGAGATCCTCAATGTGACGTCATGCTCCGCGACTCAGTCACTTCTCTGTGTCAGAATGTTCGCGAACATGATTCACGTGATTCACGTCGCGACACAGTCAGTTCTCTGCGTCATTACGTTCGCGAACGTGAATCACCTGATTCACGCCAGTTCCACTCATACCGTCAAGGTCGCGGCGGAGCTCAACTGAACTGAGAAAGGAACGAATCAGTTCATGAAGTGATTCGGTTCAGTACATTCACTCAAAAGATCCGTTCGTTCGAAAGAATCATTCGCGAACGACACAACACTACCAAGCAGGGGTAAGGCAGCAAAGGGGAAGTTTTTCAGGAAATTAAACCAACCTCAGGGCCTGCTGTTTTGTGTAAAAAGCACCTTTCAACATCGAATTGTTGGATATTAATCTAAATTTGTAGGTATGATCAATATCTAACTCTGTTGTGTTTTCGATAACTATCAGCATGCAACTAGTTAAAAGCCTACTGAAATGAGATTGTCTTATTTAAACGGGGATAGCAGGTCCATTCTATGTGTCATACTTGATCATTTCGGGATATTGCCATATTTTTGCTGAAAGGATTTAGTAGAGAACATCGACGATAAAGTTTGCAACTTTTGGTCGCAAATAAAAAAGCCTTGCCTGTACCAGAAGTAGCAGACGATGTGTGTGTGACGTCACTGGTCGTAGGGCTCCTCACATCCTCACATTGTTTATAATCATAGCCTCCAGCAGCAAGAGCTATTCGGACCGAGAAAGCGACAATTTCCCCATTAATTTGAGAGAAGATGAAAGATTCGTGGATGAGGAAAGTTAGAGTGAAGCACACACAAAAAAAAGTGACAGCTCCAAGCGGCGGCAGTGGGACCGTTTCAGATGTAATTAGACACATTTACTAGGATAATTCTGGAAGATCCCTTATCTACTTATTGTTTTAATAGTGTTTTAATGAGGTTGTAAAGTCATACCTGAAAGTCGGATGGCTGCGGTGAACGCCAGTGTCTCTCAGAGAAGCCAATGGAGGAGCCAAGATCACAGCTGCCTTTTTGAGCGGCAGGTGGAAGTTGCATAATCCACTGAAGTCTCCGTTAAGAGCCGACGTAATATCACAATTTTCCCATCCAAAAACTTGCTGGTTGACGTGGAGAAACATGTTCGCTTGACCACTCTGTGTTAAAGCTTCACAAAAACAAATAAAACAGGCCGTATTTCGGTGCTAAAGGCAGCTGCAATCAACCGCTTTCCACCAACAGCATTATTCTTTATAGTCTCCATTATTAATTGAACAAATTGCAAAAGATTCAGCAACATAGATGTCCAAATTACTGTGTTATCATGTGATGAAAAGAGACGACTTTTAGCCGTGTGTGGTGCTGGGCTAATATGTCCGCTACAACCCGAGACGTCACAAACACGCGTCATCGTACGCGTCATCATTCCATGACGTTTTCAACAAGGAACTCCGCGGGAAATTAAAAATGGTAATTTAGTAAACTAAACCGGCCGTATTGGCATGTGTTGCAGTGTTGATATTTCATCATTGATATACAAACTATCAAACTGCGTGGTCGGTAGTAGTGGCTTTCAGTAGGCCTTTAAAGGGGAGTGTCTCTATCGAATCCCTTAGATGACCCTTGATTAATCAAAACCAGTGGTGTGCCATCAGGGCCGGAAAGACCTTCTCTGCTGGCCTACCATAACCAGAAATCATGACCATAATTAAGGATATAGCACTTTTTTTATTTACTTTTCCTAAATATCTAAAAGTATTCATATTCTCTTCATGTCATATTATGTTTCTTCCAGCGCTGTTTTTTTAGGTTAGTTTTTATCCAATCAGAATTCAGCAAGCTTATGTTCCCATGTTGTACCAAATCTGCCCGAAGCCTTCAAATTCAACAATGCTGACGTCTGTGCACTGTAAGTGAACGGGGAGATACAGTTGACAGACAGTTGCGATAGTCTATCACATCACCAATCACATCACTATATATATGCCGTAGATGGCCTAAGGCAGATATATAGTGACTTTATGAGCTAGGTAACATAAGAACTCCATTACCCAGCATGCCACAGGAGTGTAGAGTAGTTCACAGTAGTTGTGTTTAGCCATTCCGGCAGCGGGAGGTTTTTGATGAGGACCTTGTGGAGTAAACTTTGTCTGCATATTTTATGATTAGACAAGACAACACATATGTTGGCAAGAAGGATATTAAAGACAAACTACATCGTGTGAGATGTTGTCGGCCAACCCCGGAAACTCGAATGGGTTTTACAGATTGTGAGTTCAGATATTTTATTTGTTTATTTTTTTCCTGTTTAATATTTTTTTTTCCATTTTAAATTTGACAGCACCACATAAGATATGTTTGTAATTGCTGATGCAGGTTTATTGATTTTTAAATGTGCCAGAAAATAATCCGTTTTGTATACTGTTGGTGGTGATTCAATGCCCAGTAGTGCGTGAAGGTGTTTCTGTATGGTGTTCCTCCAGCAATGGCCATTTGGTGACATAAATAATGGTATTTTGAGAGGGAATTATTGAAGTCGGACATCACTGAAGGCCTAGGTGGGAAACGCACGGCCCGTCACTGATCAAAACACTGTAGGTGTGGGAGGGGGAAGAAACTGACAAATTGAGGAGAAGAATGGATAATATCCTGTCCACAAATTGATATTAACTGTTTACTGTCAAACTGTTTATGTTATTGAAATAATGTTGTTAAGATCCGTTTCTCGGATCTTCACATATTATTGTTTACTTTTCCATCTTTGTTTTCATTCTCCGTTTGACCCTGTTATTTCCTGTGTTAGTCTGTTACTATGATTACTCATTAGTTTAGCTGCTACTCTCGGTTCCAGCACACCTGTCTTTACTAATCACCACCCTTTATAAGCCAGCCTTTTCTGTTCACTCATTGTCAGATCTTAGTTTGTTCTCATACAACTGCTTATGGCTTGTCTCTCACCCTCGATTTCGCTAGCTCTCACACTAAGCTTTATTTTATTCCTAGCTTTCATGCTAGTTGTTTTGTGTTTCCTTTCTTGTGCCTTTGTGCCAAGTGTTTGTGTTTCGGTTAGTTTTACCTAGATTTCCATGCTAGCGCTTTTATTTGCCTTTTCTATTTACACCAGTGTTTTTGTTGTAGCCTGATTTGAGTTAATAAATTCCTTAGTTCTTACCTTTTGCTGTGTTTTTGCTGACGCATCCACGGAGGACCGAATCCGGCAACAATATGCCACGCAAGTCTAACAAATGTAATACATTTCCCCACTGGGATCCAATTTCATTTAAAAGCCCCTAAAGTGAGTAGAATAGGACTTCTTTAAAAACGTCACAACAATTTAACTGTCAAACACAGGGGTGTTATGGTTTAAATAAGGGGTGACGGCAGACTGACACCAGGGAGAAAGTATGTTCAATAATGTATTTCATATATATATATATATATATATGTATATATATATATATATATAATAAGAATAATAAACAATACTAAACTAATAAGGTAACCCAAGGAAATGGAGTGTGTCAAACCCAAGTGCGAATGTGTGTTACTATGTGTGTAGATTAACTGAAGTGGTTGTTACCGTAAATGTTGAATGAGGAAGTAGACAAAACCAAAGAGGGCAAGGCAAAAGGAGTCCAAATTCCGCGAGGGGTCCGTGGGGCAGAGAGAGAGAGACGTCAGAGTCCGGGGGGCAAGCGAGGAGTCGGGAAACGAGGGAGGCAGTCCAAATCCAGGGCAGCGGAAGGGAAACACTTCGGAAAACACGAGAGAACAAACAAGGATGTCAGAACACGAGGGAAAAGCGCAGAGAGAGAGAGAGCATAAGCCTTGCGATATCTGATAGAGAACTAAATTCCCGCACCGATCCTTGGGTCCACTGGTCCTTTATTGAGCTTGTCCTCATCAGTACCAGGTGAGCAGATTGGTAAATGAGTGCAGGCTTGTCGCTGTGTGGGCGTGCTGCACTCAGCGTGAGCGGGGGCATGTCCGGGTGCGCTGTCAGCGGGTCCTCTGGGTCGTCCCGCAGCGGAGGGAGACACAGACTGCGCGTGTGCCGCAACAAGTGGTGTCCAAAGTGCGGCCAACAGGCCATTTTCAGTTGTTTATTGTACCTTGACATGTTCTGAAAATTAAATGAATTAATAATGAATTAAGTATATTAAATATAACAACTATTTGCTTTGTCAGCTATAACACAAAAACTAAGATAATGCTTTCTTTCAAATAGCTTAGTATATAATGATGTACTGTGAATTAGTTTTAGCATCTTTAATGTACAAAATGCATTAACATGGCTCTCTGCATTCTTTCATTTCCCAGTATACAGCCCTGGGTTGACAACGTTTGGACACTCCTGGTCTAGAAGATGCAGCACAGGTAGTTAAATTCACGGCACCTGGGCCTTTGAAGTTCCACCGTAGTGTAGATCTTCTTTAATCGAATAATAATAATCAAGAAAATAACGTTGAGGAATATATTTTAATTGAATTGTATTTCATTGAGGGAAAAAAGTATTTTATCCCCTAGTGTGCATTAGGATTTCTGGCTTTCACAGAGCAGTTAGACACTCCCAATCAACTTGGGAATTAAAGACTGATCAGAGACTCAGACAGATTCCAAGCTCTCCAACATGGGTAAGACAAAAGAACTCTCTCAGGACCTCAGAGACAGGATTGTTGACCTGCACAAATCTGGAATGGGCTACAAAAACATTAGCAAGATGCTGGGAATCAAAGTAACAATCATTGGTGCAACTGTTAGAAAATTTAAAAAGTATAACATGACCATCAACAGACCTCGATCTGGTGCTCCACAGAAGATTTCACCTTGTGGGGTTGCAATGATCATGAGAACTGTGAGAAATCGTCCTGCAACCACTCAGCAGGAGTTAGTGAATGACCTCAAGGCCGCTGGGACCACAGTCACCAGGAAAACAGTTGGCAACACTTTGCGACGGAATGGGTTAAAATCCTGCAGTGCCTGAAAGGTACCCCTGCTTAAGAAGGCACATGTGGAGGCCCGCCTAAAGTATGCCAATGATCACCTCAAAGATGCACAAAGTGATTGGGAGAAGGTTCTATGGTCACACGAGACCAAAATTGAACTATTTGGCCTAAACTCTACACGTCGTGTGTGGAAAAAGAAAAATGCTGCCTATGACCCAAAGAACACTGTGCCCACCATCAAGCATGGAGGTGGAAGCATTATGTTTTTGGGGTGTTTCTCTGCCAAGAGCACAGGGCTACTACACCGCATCAGTGGGAAGATGGATGGAGCCATGTACCGTGCAGTCTTGAGGGACAACCTCCTCCCCTCTGCCAGGAAGCTGAAAATGGGTCGTGGTTGGGTCTTCCAACATGACAACGATCCAAAGCATACAGCAAAGGCAACAAAGGAGTGGCTCAAGAAGAACCATATTAAGGTCATGGAGTGGCCCAGCCAGTCTCCGGACCTCAATCCTATTGAAAATCTATGGAGGGAGCTGAAGGTCCGAGTTGCCAAGCGACAGCCCACCAACCTGAATGATCTCGAGAGGATCTGCAAAGAAAAGTGGGCCAAAATTCCCCCTGATATGTGTGCTAACCTTGTGGTTAACTACCACAAACGTCTGACCGCTGTGCTTGCAAACAAAGGCTTTGCCACCAAGTATTAACTGCTTTTGTCTAGAGGGATCAAATACTTATTTCCCTCAATGAAATACAAATGAATTAAAATATATTCTTGAAAGTTGTTTTTCTGGATTTTCGTTTTGATATTCTGTCTCTCCATGTTAGAATACATCTACCATTAAAAGTATAGAATGATCATGTCTTCATTAGTGAGCAAACCAACAAAATCAGCAAGGGATCAAATACTTTTTACTCTCACTATATATATGTATATATATATATATATATATATATATAGTATCTCATGTTTATATTTCCCTATTCACCACTGTATAATTATTTTTTCATAATAATAAATTTGTTCCCTTGCGGCTTGCCGTAGTTGGAGTTATTCTGATGGACTTACCAAAAAAAGACAATCACAGAACAATCCATAAATGATTCTGCCTAAATCTAGCCAAACGCGGAAGGCATCACGCAATGTAAACCATTCAGACTAATTGTAAGCAGGTCTTTGCGTCTGTTGTCAAGTTGGCCACTTTCTCCCTAAATCTAGAATCTTTCCAACTCCTTTAAGTGACTTTCTTTCTCAAAAGCGAATACTGACAAATCCTGCAAATATAAGGTCCTGGATCATTTTTTTTTCCAAAAGTAATAGTTTTGGGCTCTCATAAAGTCTGCTTGAATAGCATTGTTTTTGATAGGGAAGGGATCTTTGGTTCTTAGCGCGATGTCACGCGATCAGGTGACTGGTTTCAACATTATATCTCAAAATGGCTCCGGAAACTCTGTCAGATTGATAATATTTTGATCATATCTATTAAATTGCAAACTTTAGAAGTCTTTTGGTGTCATAAATCGGACACATATGATAATAGCTTTAATGAACCACAAGGGAAATTGTTCCACACAGTAGCTCAGTTACTAAGGATAGAAAGGATAATGCAGGTATAAAGTTGACTAAAAATATACTGTGGCAGCAATTTAAAATATAACATATATGTAATATTTACATATTATATATACAGTATATGATATATATAATGATATTTTACATTTTATCATATGTTTATATAATGTATAACAATCACCATGTACAACATTACAGTATATGTAACAGCTGCAGCATAAAATAGAGAGTAGATCCAGCAGAAAATATACATTATGAACAAAGAGCGGTAACTTACATAGAAGGTATCAGGTAATAGACAGATATCATCTATTGCTATATGGCGAGTGATTATACAGCTTGATGGAGTGCGGAATAAAGGAAGAACCCTGTGGGAATGAAGCTGAAGGAGCCTGTTAGAGTATGAGCTCCAGTTCATTAAATTAGAAAACAAAAGTTGCCAGTTTATCGTAGAGCAACAGTAATTCACATATATCACTCTTGGGTAGTGCTTAATCCATCCATCCATCCATCCATTTACTACCGCTTATTCCCTTTGGGGTCGCGGGGGTGCTGGTGCTTATCTCAGCTACAATCAGGCGGAAGGAATCGTACACTCTGGACAAGTCGCCATCTCATCGCAGGGCGATAGTGCTACAGTATGCGCTCATTTTGAGGCTGCCTTGAATTGTATTATGACACATTCAAGTTCTACTCGGTAATTAATAATTAGTAATTAATTACCTTCGTCAGATGCTCATTAATACTAATTATGAGATGGTAATTATGAGATGCTCATAATTAAAAATTATGAGCACTAGACAAAGGTCAGTTATGTTATCTCGATGTGTTTAAATTGGTCTTGTAAAATGTGTTATTAGTTGGAAATTTGAATAATCTAAATATCGATCCATCCATTTTTTACCGCTTGTCCCTAATTGTTGTTTGTTTTCGTTGCAATATAAAATAAAATACAAAATAGATAAAAACAACAAAGTAAAATTGACCACTTAGAATTTGTAACAGTTTTACACTGACTTTCATATGCAAACTGAAACTAGTTATGAACTGTCAGATCCACAGCAAGCCAAGAAAGGCTCAACGGCCTTCCAAGACGTACAATTGAAATTGAGGTAGGTCAACAATTGGACTTTAGAGACCTCATCAGCAAATTTTCTGGCAAAATGGCTGGCGTTGGGTTTATGACGAGACTTACAGTAAAAAAAACAACCAATATAAACCTTAATTGAGATTAAATGAGGCCTCTTCTTGTTTTTGATATTTGTTTGTTAACAATGTATTCCATGTGCTGCAAACATGCAGGAAACAAACGAAAGGGATACGTACCGATCGTACGCGGAAGCTAAGGTAAAAACCTAGCACAGGAATAACGAACTGGGAAACAGAAATAAACAAACATATCTGTTGCAGATGGCAAATCACGAAGCCAGACTGAGTGTGGCACACAACCTGCATAAATAGCTCTCTGATTAGTGCCCGACAGCAGGTGAGCGTGGACAAGTCGCCACCTCATCGCAGCCAATCAGTACCCATGGTAACCAAAACAAACCCAGAGGTGCACAAAACAGGAACTAAGGGAGTCCAAAACGAAACAGAACATGACTCAACAAAATATGATCCGGGCAACGGATCATAACAGCTACATATTTATCCGTAGACTATTTTGAGCCAGGACATGTTGTTTTTTTGCATAACAGTGGTGATTGTTAAATATAATTAATACCTGCTACCTGTTTGTTGAGTGCTTAATTAAACATATATTTGCAATTTGAAGTGTTGCAAATCAGTGAAATGAGAATAAGACAACTAATAATACATAATTTACATAACAATGCTAGTTAATTACTGATCTTTTAAGTTGGTAATTGTATAAAAGGAAACAAGGTATGTGTAGTACTCTAATCACCATCAAGAACACTGAAAAACAATAAAATTGAAGGTGACAATGAATGGGGTAGAGCAAACCTGGGCAAATTAAGGCCCGGGAGCCAGATGTGGCCCGTCAAGCTTTTCAAACTGGCCCGCCGGACATTCCCAAATATTTTTAAGATCTCTAAGATGAAAGTGTAGCTGCCATTTTGATGTGCAGTGACGTTTTCAAATGACTGTCGGTCTTGAACTATTTCAATTGTTGAAATCTGAACTTTTCATATGGTAATCTAATTAGTTACTATAGTAATGTAATTATTTACTATGGTAATCCAAGTCACAGCAGCTCAGACCAGGCTCCAAGCAGTGTGGGTGGGGAGCGTTTCCACGGAGTGTTTCCAGAGTGGCAAGCCTGAAATGCGGGTGTCAGGGACAGACACGGAAATAGATTTTTACTATGAAGTTTCTAAAACTTAGTGATGTATCACATCTATCACATTGTAAGTGGGTTTTTTTTTACCCTTTGCGTTCATATTTTGCAGTTTGTGGCATTTTCGCTTGGTTGGAAAATGTCATATATTCATATGTTGTCAATATTCAGTGGTTTATCGTTCATAGTGAATATTGTAAATCCCACATTCTTTATTTACATAGATAGATAGATAGATAGATAGTAGTTTATTGATTATTTCAGGTGAGTTCCCTCATTCAATGAAACAATTTTAATTCCATTCCGTTTTTTAAGGCGGTCTTTAGCATTCAATCAGACATTATTGTGAGGTTTTGTATGAGTGATCCTAAAAACCGACACATTTTTCATTGAAATTTGGCCCCCGAGTCAAAATAATTGCCTAGACCTGGGGTAGTGGGATGTTCTGTCAATTAGTACATGTCTATGCATTAAATTAGTCTGATTTCTCAAATAGTTTGGGTCTAAATCAGCATCCTATAACACATGGAAACACCTAAATCTGATTGTGTTTGGTTTTTGAGAAACTACACTTATACACCTGGATCATGCCACTTAAAACTAGATCAGGGGACCCTTCGTATCGCACATGCGCCAGTCTCAACAATATAACCCGGAAGCAAAAACCATTCAATCAGAGCAGACGACAACTGGAATCAAGTGGACACTTTATTTGCTCCACACATTAAAAAAGCGGAGCATTTTGAAGTGCTTCAATGAGAGAAAATAAACAAACAGAAATGTATTTAAGAAGGTAACTACGTAATGCGGCTTTGTTGGGACGCCTCAACAAAAAAACAGTGAGATGGAGTGACGCAGGTAATAAACCGTACACAAACTTCTTCATGCTGCATTTGTGCACCCCAAACTGATTAGCAACAACTCTGTATTCCACACAACTGGAGAGCGTGTCCACACCAAAAGCAACCCACCAAGTCTTCTGGGAGATATTGGTCTCTTCCTTCAGATTTAAAGCTCTTTATATCAATCCACAGAGCCTTATGAATAAACTCTGAGACGTTCAAACGTTTTGTTTCCATATTTCTTCTTCCAAAAATTCCTTTTGAAACACTTTTCCACCGCCATTCTTTCTTTGCTTGAGACCTGCAATTGCTCCGAGACCTTCTTGATTGTAGCATCATGTTTGTGGCGCAATCTTTGAAATTTTCTTATTTGATTATTGCTATTTAACATCAGCATAGCTATTAGAGACGTCCATCCATCCATCCATCCATCCATCTTCTTCCACTTATCCGAGGTAGGGTTGCGGTGGCAGCAACCTAAGCAGGGAAGCCCAGACTTCCCTCTCCCCAGCCACTTCAGCTCTTCTCGGGGGATCCCGAGGCGTTCCCAGGCCAGCCGGGAGACATAGTCTTCCCAACGTGTCCTGAGTCTTCCCCGTGGCTTCCTACCAGTTGGACGTGCCCTAAACGCTTCCCTAGGGAGGCGTTCGGGTGGCATCCTGACTAGATGCCCGAACCACCTCATCTGGCTCCTGTCAATGCGGAGGAGCAGCGGCTTTACTTTGAATTCCTCCCGGATGGCAGAGCTTCTCACCCTATCTCTAAGGGAGAGCCCCACCAAACGGCGGAGGAAACTTGTTTCGGCCGCTTGTACCCGTGATCTTATCCTTTCGGTCATGACCCAAAGCTCATGACTATAGGTGAAGATGAGAACGTAGATCGACCGGTAAATTGAGAGCTTTGCCTTCGGGCTCAGCTCCTTCTTCACCACAACGAATCGGTACAACGTCCCAATTACTGAAGAAGCCACACCGATCCGCCTGTCGATCTCACGATCCACTCTTTCCCCACTCGTGAACAAGACTCGTAAGTACTTGAACTCCTCCACTTGGGGTAGGGTCTCCTCCCCAACCCGGAGATGGCACTCCACCCTTTTCCGGGCGAGAACCATGGACTCGGACTTGGAGGTGCTGATTCTCATTCTGGTCGCTTCACACTCGGCTACAAACCGATCAAGTGAGAGCTGAAGATCTCGGCCAGATGAAGCTATCAGGACCCCATCATCTACAAAAAGCAGAGACTTAATCCCGCGGCCACCAAACCGGAACCCCTCAATGCCTTGACTGCGCCTAGAAATTCTGTCCATTAAAGTTATGAACAGAATGGGGGACAAAGGACAGCCTTGGCGGAGTCCAGCCCTCACTGGAAACGTGTCCGACTTACTGCCGGCAATGCGGACCAAGCTCTGACACTGATCGTACAGGGATCGGACCGCCACAATCAGACAATCCGTTACCCCATACTCTCTGAGCACTCCCCACAGGACTTCCCGAGGGACAGGGTCAAATGCCCTCTCCAAGTCCACAAAGCACATGTAGACTGGTTGGGACAAACTCCCATGAACCCTCAAGAACCCTGCCGAGAGTATAGAGCTGGTCCACAGTTCCACGACCAGGACTAAAACCACACTGTTCCTCCTGAATCCGAGATTATACTATCCGGCGAGACGTAATGTTTGTAATATGTGCCAATATTACGGCAGTTTTGGTGCGACGTCATAGTTAACGGGAGAAGCAATACGTTAATCCGCGCCGAAAGGAAAGAAGCGCCCCCTCCCCCATTGTACGGGAGGTACACGGAGTATTACCAATAGTCTCATTAGGGAGAGTGCATAGACACTGGGACTTCACTTGTAGGTGTGAATATACAAAAAAAAAAATACAATTTGAGAAATCAAACCTTTTTAGTGCATGGAAACGTAGTGACTGCCTGCTACCTATCGACTTAGCATGTTCAAACAAAAAGCAGTTGACTCGTGTTCAAGTAAGTAGTGTTTTTAAATTATGATTCTTTCATTGTATTTTCTGGCGAGTAAGCATGTAGACATTTACAGCGTGAGAAAGCTTGTGTTTTTCAACGAAGCAGCCACATTTGATAGAATATGGGCCCACACCAATATTTATTCAAAGGGCCCATAATTCTGAGCAACATCCCTGTTTCACAGTGTTGTGCTAGTTTACACTTTTGTATCATTTTTTTTTTTTTTTATGTTCATTTTATTGGATTGTTAAAGATTTTCCTGACAATGACACAATGACCTGAGAGGTTTGTCCATCATTCCTGGACAACACAGACAAAAAATAGAAAAGAGATGTTTACACTTCTTAAGAAGTTGTCCCAACTGTAATTAGCCAACGAAAGCAGCTCGTAAATTCCATCTTTAATTCTCTTGCGGTTAAGGGTCAGCTACATATCTGTAAGCATTGCATTAGTCCGCCTGCTTAACATTCAGCCTGTAAAATCCAGTATGCATGAATTGGATTTATAAAGATTAGAAAAATATGGGATTTTATGTCACATCTGAGTAAATGATTTAGCGCTTTTAATTAACTTTTTTTCCATTTTCTTTCAATAATAAATATGAACTCATGCTCACAAAACACAATCAAATGAATACAATCTTAATAAACCAATCTGACTGGACTGACAACAGTGTCCATCCTCCGAGTTGGAGCAGAAACAAAGTCAGACAAAAAGTACTCATGAGTGTTCAAATAAACCTGCCTTAACTTCTTCACGCCATGTGAAAACTGAATTTTTAATTCATACAATCCATAACCCTAAAACACACACATAAACATATAACTGCATTTCATTGAGTACTTTATGCGCGCACCCTGGTGCAGAGAGGGATGAGTCACCAGGGATAAATAATAACATAGATGGATGAACGGGTGCAAGGTCACAGAATTCAGCTAAACACAGTCAACAGTTTAAAGTTGTTTGTCAGTTCGGTGTTTTTCATGGCCCGGAGTCTTTAGGGGATAATATATGTGTTCTTTCCTATAGTTTTCCATCGGGTTGCTGTAAGAGACATAATTAGCTGTCAGTGTCATGCTGTGTGTATGGATAAAATGAGTTTGGAGTTGCATGCAATGGTAAATGGGTTGTACTTGTATCGCCCTTTTCTACCTTCAAGGTACTCAAAGTGCTTTGACACTATTTCCACAGTCACCCATTAACACACATTCACACACTGATGGAGGGAGCTGCCATGCAAGGCTGTAACCAGGACCCATCAGGAGCAAGGGTGAAGTGTCATGCTAAAGGACACAATGGACATGACGAGGTTAGTAGAAGGTGGGGATCGAACCAGGAACCCTCAGGTTGCTGGCCCGGCCATTCTCCCAACCACACCACGCCGTCCCCAATAAGTTAGTGTGGTCGCCCAGACTGGACAGTGGATGCAGAAAAGCAGACTACTCTATTTAAAATGACAAATGTATTTTTCCTTTGACATTTGTGGCTTTATTGCAGACTGAAATGTTTAGAATACAAACTATATTGTCTCATTCGGGTTTGTTTTGCAATGATTTGTATTGTTCTTTATTTGATTTTGGGGCTCTCCTTACTTTAAAGTTTATCTGTATGTGTTGGAACTTTTGACTCCTAGTCAAGAGTAGAAGACTCAAAAAAGTACATTTCACATTTTTTAATACGTAGGTCTCATTCTTATTGGCGCATTTCAAGGATTTTGTGTCAACATTTTTTCAAGTCAATGTTTTTTCATTAAAGATTAAGAAAGAATGAAGTCCATGATTTTGGCTATGGCAGTGTCACAATGTAGCTCGGTATTGTTGCCATGACCCCAGGATGCAGAGACAGAAGACTGTATGCAAATACAATGGTAATCTATTAAAGGTGCCATATGTAGTAATGTGGACAGAAATGGTACTGCAATCACGGTCAAATTTCTGTAGTCCCCTCCCACTCTCCATGACTGAGGTTGCCAGATACGCAGCCGAATCAGAATCCCACTCCGAGAAACTTCAAATAGCAATCGATGAGTCCGACGCTGTAGGTTTCTCTAGTTTACGCTTCATGTAAGATGGTTTAATATGTAATCATGCCACATTTTACTGATGTTGATTAGCCAAATGGTATTTGTAAAGTTATGCAGCATTATTTTAGTCGGGAGTCGGGACATATTGTTAGCATTACCTTATTATAATGTCCAGTTTGACCGCACTGACCAAATATATTATGTATAATAACATATGATATATTATATATCACATAGGCCTACTTTGATGGCAAGCAAAGACCAACAGTAAAATTACCGCCACAGTTTGTTCAGCATAAGTCCATGTTGCATCCAACCTGACGCACTGCATTCCCTTCCATGTATGCACATCAAAAGAGCATCATACACAAATACAAATAGACGGAGTAGGCATTGAAAGGGTAAAATAAACGTGATTTTTTTCGGTGTAATAATAAATGAAAAAAAATACTGGAAATATAAATATAATATAAAAAATTATATGTATATATATATATATATATATATATATATATATATATATATATATATATATATATATATGTGTGTATATACATGTATATATATATATACGTATATATATATATATATATATGTGTGTGTGTGTGTATATATATGTGTATATATATATATATATATATATATATATATATATATATATATATATATATATATATATATAATATGCAACATAAGTTAGCAAGAAATATTTCATTAATGAACAAAGGAAAATATGTTTTCGACCAAAAATCACCCTGTATTCTGTACTGCTCGCGAGTGTTACCATATCTGAGTTATTGTGCAGAACTATGGGTAAATTACTCCAAATGTGCACATCATTCACTAACCATGTTACAAAAAGATTAGTTAGACTGATACATAATGTTGTATATAAAGAACATAAAACACTTTATTTATTGAATAAATAATATTGAAATACATCGATTTAGTAAAATTGCAAACTGCTAAAATGATGTACAGAGCAAACTATAAGCTACTACACAAAAATGTACCACAATTATTCTCAACTAAAGAGGAAAAATTTAACCTTAGAGGAAAAACTAACTTAAGACATTTGTATGCATGT
This sequence comes from Nerophis ophidion, assembly GCF_033978795.1. Lineage (NCBI taxonomy): Eukaryota > Metazoa > Chordata > Actinopteri > Syngnathiformes > Syngnathidae > Nerophis > Nerophis ophidion. The sequence goes on along the minus strand of NC_084621.1, from coordinate 44,059,303 downwards.
ACAACATTTAAGACCTTCAGCATATCAGTATGTGGAATTAAACTATGGACTGGAGTAAGCAAATAAGTTAAACAATGAATTGATATGATCCAGTTTAAGAGGTTGTTCAAATGAATAGTCCTTACAAAGTACAAGAAAGAAGAATTATGAGAAATACCTTCAACCTGCTTGAAAACGGTATATTCTTCATCTCAGTATGTTTATCATCACTGACTTAATTATATATTCCAAGAACTGCTGTATTAATCATTCACTGTTGTAATTGTGTTACAAAAAGAAACCAGTGGATGAACATATGTATTGGTAAACGCTCTGAAGTGGTAATAGGGCAGGATTAAATAAGCTTCTTCGCACTCCTTTTTGGACATGTGTAAACAGAAATGATATGAAATTAGGTGTGATGTCTAATACTGTAAGTATGTTCATGTTTTAAATAAACTAAACTCAATCAATCACCATCTTTCAGTGTAGAGTGCGATTCTATGAGCCAACCCTTCACACAAAAACCACGTTACGCATAAATCATATAGCCTACTACCATATCAATAGACATTAGAAAATCATAGCAAGTAATGCATTATAGTGTGCCAAGCATCTACCATCCCGTATGTGCCATATATACACATACAGTACCGGAGACCGCAATTAGCCGTGCTAATGTTAGAACCCCTTTCTTCAGTGTATCATCATATTGACAACGAAATAGGTACTGACACTACCCAAATCCTCATAGTTTTTCTATTTGTCGAGAATATATATTCAGTTGGATGACACATCAAGATACAGGCTAATGTGCATATATTTCCCCGTTGGCTTGTGTGTCGATGTGTCATTTACCGGGCTAAAATGCTATCCAAGCATTAAACTAGGAGCTGAGCATCACACTATAAGCATTCATTGCACAAACATACTAGCTTTGTTAGACAATATCATAGACTGTATTAGACCATATAGTTTACGTACAAAATGTCCTTTTCCATTTATTACAGGTAATAAGAAAACGTAAATCAGCAAATTTGGCATCAGATGTACATTTTTTCTCCGCTTTCAATCGTCTCCATCTTTCAAAGGCATCCCAGATACAAATACTCATTTTGTTCCTGGCTTTGTCAGGAATAAGTTGGGAATCTCAACAACGCCTTTTAGATTTACTAAGGTCTAAGGTCTGACATGTTTAGTAACCCTACCAGGAGCAACATGGATGTGACACACCCACAGACTTTCTTATTGGTCAAACGGTGAAGGCCGGGGTATCGAAATCAAAACAATAACAAGATTTTGGGGCTGTTAATCTAATTTTGAAATGAGCATATCCTGGCTGAACTACTGTTATCGGTTGTAGAGGTATTTGAAAAGAACATGATATATTACTGCATTTTGACATATCAGGGCCATTTAATGATGACTTGACATGAAATTATTACATATGGCACCTTTTATGTACGGATGGAAACTTGTACAACTTGACAACCAACACCTGTTGCCGCAGTGTAGCTACAAAACAATGATGATCCAGCCCTGTCCAGAGGAACAAGGAAGGCTTAAGAAGCAACCTAATTGGCAACCAGGGACAGGTGTGTCCTGATTGTCTACGTGCTGAGGCCCTTCCCAGTCCAAGCCCCTGCATCTCCATCACGTCAACCATGTTGTCGTTTTTATCGCTTTAGTTAAAATTATAAACCTTTTTTCAGAAATGGCAACAGTGGAGGATTTTTTTTAGCGTAGATCAAAATAAGGAATTCATAGACTACAACTTTGGACTTTACCTAAATATAAATGGCGGAATCGTGCAACGCTCTTTGGGTAAACCTATCTCAGCTGACGTAACTGAGGCAAAAAAACAGCCTGTTTAGAAAGAGGCATAAGTATTTTGTTAATATCTGCGCGACACCCCAATGGCTTGGATTCAAATTTTTGGGAGTTATAGGGATCCTGATTACACAAAAACATTCGTCTGCATCATTCTCCCTAGATGCAGACGGACTCCGGACAGAGCGCGCAGGTAAGAAATGATTTACTCTCAATACTTAGCGTATGAGTTTGCATGGAAGCAGGTAAGAAATGTCGTTAGCTGTTACGTGAAAGCAAACTCGGAAGCCAGACTGACTAACCGGCAAAGGCAGGATTAAATAGTGCTCTGATTAGAGGTGAGCGTCTAGAACACCAAACAGAGACAGGTGTAGACAATAAGCACCCATGGAAACAGAAAACAAACCGAGGGGTACACAAAAACAGGAACTGAGGGAGTACAAAATCCAAACAGCACATGATCCGGGCAGCGGATAATAACAGCTGCCTCAATGGACAACGTTAAACAAATTAAATTGTTGAGATGCGCTTTTCGGTTCTCCACATGTTATTGTTTATTGTTCCATTTTTGTATCTCTCCGTCATTTGACTGTTTATTTCCTGTTTAGTTTGTTACCATGGTTTCTCATTAGTTACACCTGCTACTCTCGGGTCCCGCACACCTGTTACTAGTCATCACCTCTCCTATATAAGCCTTCCTCTTTTGTTGTTCAACCTGGGATCCAAGTTTGCTTTTCATGCAACGGTACGTCTGCTATTTAGTTGGCGGTCACGCACCTATTTTCGACTGCTCTTCGCTACATGTTTATTCACGCTAGCTTTCACACTATGCACTTTTATTCTCACAGGCTTACATGCTACGAATTTGTTTTATTCCAGCTCTCATGCTGATGATTTGTTTTTCCCTTTTGTGTGCCTTCGTGCCAGTTTAGTTTGTCTATTTGTATATCATAACTTTCATGCTAGCGTCCTTTGTTTGTTTTTTCTACAAGCTCCAGTATTTTTATTCTCTAGCTCCTTTTGTTATTTAAATAAATTCATTTAATCTTACCTTTGCTGTGTCATTGCTTGACGCATCCATGGAGGGACAAACTTGGCAACAATATGCCGAACAGACGATACATAAATGTTGATATGCTTTAGAGTAGTTATTGTATATAATCATATTATTTGAAATATAGACATTCTAATGAATATTTATATATTTACATATATACAGTATATGTACCTAAAGTGTGTTTGTTTAAAGTTAATCAGCATTCAGTGCATTTATTAGTGTTTTACAAACATCATGTATTTTGCTATTTTTCATGCAAATTGCAGAAAAATCACCCTGAAGGAATTACAAAATCCACAAAAAAAAAAATTGAAAAGAACCACTCTTGGATGTATCACAATAACAATAAAATGAAGCTTTTCAAATATTGTATCCAAGCATGGTAAATCTTGTACTAGACGTTGAATCCAAACAAGTGGTAACTCCAAAATTGGAAGCAATTAAGGAAACATGTGATTCCACAGGAAGGCATGTTAGTTTTGAGGAAAGTATGGTCCATAACATGTAGTACCAACTCCTTTTTTTGTTTTCCAGTGCCGTCTTTCTCATGGATTCTTAGATTTTTTTTCCCTCAGGTTACTTCTGCAGAGTGGTGTTGGGGTGGAAGGGAGATGTACTACCTTTAAGGATGATATGGTCGCAGCTGGATTGCTGGTTGAAACCTTACTGGACTTCACCAACACCCAGCTCTTGTCTATGGCTCCAAGTAGCAGAATTTCTGCGGCAACACCACGGTAAACTGATTCGACCGGCAGGCTGAACTAGACAAGGGTAGCCAGGGGGTCATTGGCCCCGGTAAGAGCTTGGAGGGGAGATATACACCACCAATCTTATTTGCCTAATGAAATGTCATGATGGAAAAACATTCAAGTATCTACATGCTGGATCCGTCAAGGCCCGGAAAAACAATGACCGCGCTACCCACTGCGTTGCCCCAGGTTTGGGGCTACAAGTTTACTACTGGGACAAGATCAAGATCAACATCAACACCCAGGCTATCAAAAAATGACACCATTATTGGGACATGGAACGTCCGCACACTGTATGCCTGTGGGAAAGTGAAGGAACTGACCCATGAATTAGACAGATACAGATGGGACATCATTGGTTTGGATGAGGTCAGCTGGACTAGCTGTGGTGAGATTACCACAGAAGAAGGCCACAAGCTATGGTATAGCAGAGAGGACTGTAGACATCAACATGGAGTTGGTTTTATTGTCAACAAAAGCAAAATAAACTCAGTCTTCAACTGCACACGTATATCCATCATCATCATCCGAATCGCTGCGCGACCCATGAATTCAACCATCATTCAAGTGTATGCCCCAATGACAGATAATGATGATGAAGCAGTTGAAACCTAGAGAACACCATCAAGAAAACTCCCAAGAAGGACTTTCTAGTCATCTAAGGAGACTGGAATGCCAAAATAGGTAGCGATGCATACGACCACTGGGGAAGAACAACAGGGCGGTTTGGGCTAGGTGAAACAAACGAAAGAGGACTGCAATTTCTGGACATTGCTAAAAGCCATAAGTTCACTGTAGCCAATACACTGTTTCCACATAAAAACTCTCGGAGAACAGCGTGGCATGCACCGAACGGAAAGATAAATAAACAAATCGACTACATGCTCACGCCACAATGGTTCACGTCAAGCATCAACAAAGCCCGAACCAGAACATTTCCTGGTGTGGACATTGGTAGTCACCACGATATGGTACTAATGACGCTTAAACTTAAACTGAAGACTCAAAAAAAACACACTAACCCACGCATCAGATTTAGTCTAGACAGACTTAAAGACCCACAACTTGCAGGAATATTTGAGGCAAACATAGGAGGGAAATTTGCAACACTTAACTTAGAACAAGATATAGACTCACTGACAGATAACATGGAGAAAGCAATCATAGAATCAGCAACTGAAGTACTAGGGAAGGACAGGAAGAAAAACAAACAATGGATCCCTGATGACATCCTAGACCGACCAATGTAACCTCAGAAGGGCCCTCAAAAAGACAAAGAAGGATGACCCAGAGGCAGCTATGCAGCATACCTCTGTGAACAGAAACATCAGGAAGAGGATGAGGGAAGCAAAAGAAAAGTGGATCACAAAACAGTGTGAAAGCATAGATGCAGAGATAAGGCAGGGCAACAGTAAAGCAGCCTACGCAACGCTGAAGAAAGTGACAAGGACACAACAACCTATAGCCACAGTAATAGAAGACAAGCGTGGATCTCTACTAACAGAGAAAGCAGAAATAACCCAACGGTGGACAGAGTATTGCCAGGAACTATACAACTATACAATATCACCAGACCCCACCCTACTATCCAATGCCATGAAGCCCAGCGGCGAATGCGAGGATGCACCAATACTGCAAGCTGAAGTAGAGGAGGCAGTAAAGAGCCTAAAAATCGGCAAATCACCAGGCATCAATAACGTCCCAGCAGAGCTTTGGAAGCATGGGGGGCCAAGCACTATAACAGCACTGACACACATCTGCCAAAAGATTTGGTAAACCAAGCAGTGGCCTCAAAATGGACCCAATCTCTGATCATCTCCCTCCCTAAGAAAGGGAATTCAAGGCTGTGCCAAAATTACAGAACCATCAGCCTCATCTGTCATGCTAGCAAAGTAATGCTGTGGATAAACTTGAACAGAATGAAGAACAAGGCAGAGGAACTCCTCTCCAAGGAGCAGGCTGGATTCAGACCAAAACGGAGCAACACCGAACAGATATTAAACGTCAGACTACTTACTGAGAAACAACTTCAGCACCAGCACAACTTATACCACAACTTCATTGACTTTAAAAAAGCCTTTGACCGTGTCTGGCATGAAGGACTATGGCAGGTTCTCAGAAACTACAACTTTCATAATAATCTCAAACAAGTCATCCAATCACTTTACACAGACTCAAATAGTGCAGTTCTCATTAACAACAGCATAGGAGAACCTTTTAAAACATCTATTGGTGTCCGCCAAGGCTGTCTCCTCTCCCCTCTCCTATTTAATGTCTTCCTGGAGAACATAATGGAAAAAGCACTCCAAAAATTTCACACCTCCGCTACCATCGGAGGAAGACCCATCTCCAACCTTTGCTTCGCGGATGACATCGACCTTATGGGAAAAAGTGAGGCTGAACTCCAGGAACTGACCACCATACTGGAGGAGGCGGCGAGAGCTTATGGAATGGAGATAAGTTCAGAGAAGAGCAAGATCCTGATGAACAGTCACAATCACTTACCACCACCGAATATCACATTGAATAGACAAACCCTGGAGGAAGTAAAGGACTTTAAGTACCTCGGGTGCTTTGTGAGTGAAGATGGCAGCTCCACAAAAGAGATCAGAGCAAGAATCGGCATAGCAACATCAGCCATGACAAGACTGAACAGTATAAGGAAAAGCAATACCATCAGCTTCCAGGTGAAGGTCAGACTCTACATGTCACTTGTTCTTTCTACCCTACTCTATGGTTGTGAGAGCTGGATGCTCACAGCGGACACTGGGCGCAGGATACAGTCCTTTGAATGCAAGTGTTCCAGAAGCATGCTCCGTATATCGTACAGTGAACACCGGACAAATGATTATGTTAGACAGCTGGTTACCAACCATGTTGGCGAACAGGAACCCCTACTCTCAACAGTTAAAGGTCGCAAGCTGACCTGGTTTGGCCATGTCACAAGGCACACCTCCCTGTCAAAGACCCTCCTGCAGGGAACAGTAGAGGGGAAGCGGAGACAAGGCAGGCAGAGAAAGGCCTGAATGGACAACATCAAATAATGGACTGGCCTCAGCTTCCAAACCCTGCTACGAACAGCAGAAGATCGTGAGCGCTGGAGATCCCTGACTGCCCAAGCATCCACCATGACACCCCTACGGCCTCCCAGGCCATGGGATGAGTGAGTGAGTGAGTGAGTGAGTGAGTGAGTGACTTTTGTAGAATTCTGTCTTATGAACGATGTGTAGATGTAAGAATCCTGAGACCAGTTTCAGCATTCGGGTCATGCATGTGGCAGAGGCAAAGACCTCTTCTTTTTATTAAAACTATAAATAAAGTCAATGTACTTTGCATCTTAAGTGTAACCAAAGGTCTGCTTGTTCATCTTGCTGCTGGGAAGAACATTTGGCTGAAAAAAGCTCTCTGGGCACAATTAGAGACATTGTGACATTGGATCCACATCTATTTTTTCCTGAAAGAGAGCATGAATATTCACACAGCAGCAACCTATTATCATTTATTGATACAGTGGGAGGCAGTTGAAGGACAGATGACTGTTTTCCAAGTGTAACATCATCACTGTCAGGCCTGGGTCAGTAAAAGGACTGAGATGCAGAGTGGAGTACAATCCGGCAGGCTTTTATCCTGAAATGATCACTTTTCACTTCTTGAGTCAGGGCAATAAAACGACTATAAATACTGGCAACTGTTCGATAAGGTGTGACAAAAGGTGAAAAACAAAAAAATCACTCCAAAAGGAGGAAACAAAAATATGACGAATAAATTTAAAGATGGCAGAGGGGTTAGTGCGTCTGCCTCACAATAGGAAGTTCCTGCAGTCCTGGGTTCAAATCCAGGCTCGGGATCTTTCTGTGTGGAGTTTGCATGTTCTCCCCGTGAATTCGTGGGTTCCCTCCGGGTACTCCGGCTTCCTCCCACTTCCAAAGACATGCACCTGGGGATAGGTTGATTGGCAACACTAAAAATTGGCCCTAGTGTGTGAATGTGAGTGTGAATGTTGTCTGTCTATCTGTGTTGGCCCTGCGATGAGGTGGCGACTTGTCCAGGGTGTACCCTGCCTTCCGCCCGATTGTAGCTGAGATAAGCGCCAGCGCCCCCCGCGACCCCGAAAGGGAATAAGCGGTAGAAAATGGATGGATGGATGGATGAAATTTAAAGAACAAAAAAACGCTCCAGAAGGAGGGAAAAACAATGGGCTTATTTTAAAACTTCTTCACTGTTTCTGGTCAAGCAAATTTATAAACAAAAAAATCAATAAAAAATTAGGAAATGAAGAGACTTTAACAATAAACTGAACTCACCACTTCAACTTGAAAACTTTACAAACATAAAATCACTCTGCTTATGAGGAGAAAAGGAAAACTTAGAAATCGAACTTGAAAATTCAGGATCCGGATTACTCAAGACAATAAGAGACGAGACAAGGCTTGGGCATGAAGCTGGAGATGCACAATGTAATGAGACATCCTGGCACAGAACAAAGGGAGGCGCGAACTATAAGGCACATGGGGGTAATGGGGAACAGGTAGAAAGAATCAGGGATCAGGCATGACGCCAAACTGATGACATAGGAGGAAAGGCAAGTGACCTGAAACAAAAAGGGGAGTTACTTTTCAAACTGAAACATGAAATTCACAAGACAAAAAAAAAAGCCAAGACATCCTTCACCGCGGTGTGACAATCACTTTAACTACAGTAAAATTTCGATTTACAAACCTAACTGGTTCTTTAATAGGATTCACAAATAAAAAAGTGTGTTTATTGAAGCAACTTTCTTCATTAGAAACAATGTAAACATGAATAATTGGTAATATTCCATTATTGTAAGAGTGAACACTGAGGAACTGTTTTTCTAGCGCAGTAACACTTGTGACAGCTTCTGTGTCAGCAGCTGAATGGTTTTTGAGTTTGTAATACACAAGGACAGCAACCTGTACTGACTGAAAAACATGAACAACCATATTGTAGTATGTGTAAAGTAGTAACAGTGTGGTAATACATGCATGATGTGCTGCAAGTATTTTGAGCGATAATATAGTGACTTACTCAATGGACATTTGTTTGATTGGTCCAGCTGGCCAGGGGTTTTTTTTTCAGTTGATATTTGGTAAGCACTCCATTTCTGTCCACAAAGCTTGTCTCCAAGTTCCACATTTGCAACGTCAAGTCACGGCGGTCCTGACTCTTCTGGCTTCCGTCTGCTCCAACGCTTAACCCTTTCTTTACCCAACTAATTTATAAGCAGCAGTTCTTCCTTCGTATATTCAGCTTAAAAAATACAAGTTTGTGAATCCGCATTTTGTCTGTTGTTGTCTGTTACCAAGTCTGCCATAATAACACACTCGCGTTTGTTTCCGGAAGTAGGGAACACACATTTAGTGTGTTACTGTAGGAACGGAAAAAAATGCACTTAGGAATTATGTTCCGGAAATGGTTAAAATGACCAAAATATTGTGAATTATGAACATACTACTGTTATGAACAACGTGTCTGTTACTACATTATATACACTGTATATTTGCAATGTGTATAAAACAATGTTTGATGGAGGGCTTTGAAGGCTCTGTTCTTGTGTCTCATAAGGATTGTAAATGATAGGCCAAATTCCAAAAAAGTGCAGTTTCTCTTTAAGATTGCACAACAGTTAATAACAAAGTCACAAAACAACAACTCGTTCAACTGTCCGCCCCACTAACACGTCCACACACACATTGCCCTGTGCACTGTAACGCACTCACAGTTTAAAATCACAAAAACTTCTCAACATCAACAGCCAGGTCGCTACAATTCAGAATAAAAAATAAAATCCACTTTACCGTGTTAATCAACTTTGCATTCAGCAGTGTCGACAACGCTATGGGTACTTCCTCAATGTTTCAAACCACACATTGCTTGACCATCTCTAACCTGTTAAAATTAGACAAAGTAGCATTCTAGCTTAACAAAAAAAAGTGCTGACTGAATGAACATCAGCGATCAATCCGCTCGCCCATATTGGATGTGCTGCTTGGAAAAAAAATGGCTTGTGCTGCGAGCAACACAATGGATGGATAAAACGTTGGTGCACAGAGACAAAGTTCTAATACCAAAGCATATTGTTTTTAATTCGGTCTGTGGTTCTTAAATGGTTCCTTCAATGAGCGGTTTGTAATTTAATGTGGTGCTGTAGTTTAATCTGTGTATGCTTGAACACAGTTTGACATTATGGTCAACACAAAAAAGAACAACACTAATAGCAGTGGCTTAAAGCCTATCTTTGCTTTGCATGAACAATGGATCAAGAAATAATCTGTACATCTCAGATTTTGCATTCATTTTTAATTAGTTAAAAAAAACATTGTTGAACGGAGAAAAGATATTTAATATTTAATGTCACAATAATACAGCTGCAAAACAAAAAGTTAATTGAGTTTTTCCAGGCGGAAACTGTTATCAAACAATTATGAAAAAAAATAAAAGCCTTGTATGTTTATAATTAGGGAGCAAAAGTACATCTTGAGCTTTGTGGTTGCTTAACTATTTACGTAAAACAAAATCTAATGAAGTAATGGAAAAATAATCCCTGACTGGAGCAGGGAAGGTCGCAGCCCTGGTATAAAATATACAAATCCTCCAACCTCGCTAATGCTGAATGAAATGTGTATAAATACAGTTCTCTTCAGGAGTAAAAAAAAACAACCACACTTTATCTGTCAGGTTTAGTACTGTGTGTTTCCTTTGGGGGCACATTGGACACCTCCGCCTGATTCTTTCCTGTCATGTTTGGTCTGCAATCACAGCCAAGGTAGTAATAACAGCAAGAGTTTCTTGTTGTTTTCACCCCTCCCTGGAGGGATGAGAGTTAAACAGTGTAACAACCTACCTTGCCAGGGCTCTGCGATGCTTGTGGTCTCTGTGGAGATGCTTGTCTCTGCAGTGCAGATTGAGTTCAAGTCCTTGGACTGCAAGACTATGCTCTCTGTAGTTTTCCTCAAATGTATAATTTGGATGATTGATAAGCTTTTAATGGTAAATGGACAGACTCAAAGGTGGCGTTTGATCCAAAAACATTCAATATGTAGATCTAGCCTGACTTAAAACAACAACACATCTTCCTGGGTTAATTTGAAACTCTTGCTCAGAGTTGGAAATAAGTCTATACAACTAAAATATAGTAGAAACAAAATGTATAAAATATAATATAATGCAATATAATTAGTAAAACATATCAATATTACATAAATAATTAGTTAAAAACTAAATACAATTAATTGAATTGATTAAAAACTAGATTAACAGAGTTAAAAATATTTTACAATTATAATAAAAATAAGAATATTAATTGTATTGTACTATAGTTAAATAACAAATTGATGATTTGTTGCTGCGACCCGACTCTACCCCGTTTGTGGACAAGGAGACTACAGCCATGGACGCACATTCAATCTCTTTATTAACTAGCGCTAACACAATGCAATGAAATGATTCAACAGAGCTGCCGTAACTGCCCTAAAACTGCCAGTTTGAGCCAACAAACACAGTTGAGCTAATGCTGCTCTATCTGGGAGACGTTACAAGCCACTTTGCAACAGGCACCGCCTTTTAAGGACCCATACACACACTCTGGTCTAATGAAACATCTTAAATGCATATGCCAGATAACTAAAGTTGTTTTGTTGTTTTTAAGCTAACACGATAATTACTTACCCTAGTATTTTATTACATTAATAAAAGTCTAATTCGGTTAGTAATTAAATTACTTTTTTGGGAAAATTAACGAGTAACAGTTGATCAATTACTTTTTTGGTGCAATTTTCCAAACACTGGTTAAAACACACATCTCTGTGCTTTTGTTTTACTGATTATGACTGCAAAATAATGTACCTTGAGGCTAAGGCAAGTTGCAAGAGCCATCACTTTGATAAAGATGGTTTGTTTGTATTATGGAGATGAACAATATAACAGAAATATTAAAGGTGATAAAAAATTCTCAATTATTTATTTTAGTAGCAGTAGTTTGAATGCAAATTACAACAACATGAAAAACCTTTAGAACGATTCAAGAAACCCTTCAAAGTGATCGCTTTCACAGAAATATGGATTGATGATTAAAAAGGAGTTGGATCTGGAAGGATATGAACTAAATTCAATCGACTGAACCAATAAGAACGGAGGAGTAGTAGCGATGTACATGACGAAGAACCTGAACTACAAAGTGATAAAAAAACGGTTATTTGTTGTTGATAATATCTTAGAAAGTATACCCATAGACATATAGCATGAAAAAAGCTGAATTATATTAATCAGTTGTATATACAGTATACATCACTTAAGTCAAGTATTCAAACATTTGCAGATTGGATCAAGGCAACTTTTATTGACGATTTGTCAAAAAATAGTTTTATCATAGGGGTGACTTTAATATTGACCAATGGAGCCCTAATAAGCAAAAGTCCATTGATGACTTCATTGATACAATGTATAACATCAGTTTATATCCTAAAATCACAAAGCCAAGCAGAATCACAGGACACTGTGTCGTGCTTTTTAATAATATTTTCGTAGCAATTATTAATCCTACATGTGGTCTAGTTTTTGTGTTCATGTGCCACTTTTTTACAATCAATGGTGGAAACTACAAGAAGAGGAACATGGACAACTAAAATACATTCCGAAGACTATGAACAGAGAAGAGTATGATTGCTTTCAAAATGAGCTAAAAAAAAAAAGCACAATTTGGACAATGTGTACAGTAAAAATTATGTTGAAGAAGCATATTGTAATTTTTTAAACATGTTTCTGCTGCTTCATGACAAACACTGTACATGGAATCAACTCACTAGAATGCAGAGTGTGGAGAGACGGAGCCGACGAGCCGACGGCAGGATAGGACAGATAGCGGTCCTACCCGAGGTAGGCGGCCAGGAAGCGGAGCATGCAGCGGAGCAGAGAGGCAGGGCGCACTTGGAGCGACGCTGCAGCAATCCGAGTCAGGTGCGTAAACGACACACCTGCGCTCAATCCCTGCATCTTCTGCTGCAGCATAAAAGGAGAGAGGGAGGAGTAATCGTGGCAGAAATAGGAGAGGAAACACTTGACGACGAAGACGACGAGAGCGACCAGGAGAAAGATGAGCCCTCGTGGAAGACGCAGCCACCGGCCACCAAAAGGCGCGCCGAGACGAGCAGGAAGAGAGGTCGTGCTAGAAATTGGCGCGACCGACTGGAACCACAACATGTTTATTGAAAGAATAAACAAGAGTCAAACCTGCTACAATGCGTTTTGCATCGATGGTCACTGCAACCCACACGATGACGGCTGCAGACCTGTCACAAAGAGAAAGAACAATCAACCATGGATGACAAAATTATTAAGAAAATGTTTGCAATAAGAAGAATACATTATTCAGAAAATGTACAATACAAAGAACTACAGAAGCACAAAATAAGTACATCAAAAATAATAATGATAATAATAATAATAATAATAATAATAATAATAAAAATAATAAGTATAAAAACAAGCTAACTAACATACTACGAACAAAAAATATTTAGGAACAAAAACCATATGAGAGCAACATGGGGCATCCTTATTAGCATAATTAAAAACACCACTAAGATGGATTACCCCCAATACTTCTCAGACGGAAAAGGTACATAATCACAATATGAAGGAAGCAGTTGAAAGCTTTATTAATTACTATGTAAATATTGTAGAAAAGGATTCAAGACACAGTGTCAATTGAGGACTTTAATGACACCATGGATGAAATCCCAACTTAATGTTCCTCACAAATGTAACACAAAAGCAAATAGTCAAAATTGTGAAATATTGTAAATCCAAGACTTCATTTGATTGTAATGGAATTGACATGGAAACGATAAAAAGTGTTAATGAAGTGATTTCAGGAGTCTTAATGTATATTAGAAACCTATCATTTCAAACAGGCAAAATCCCGACAAACACCAATTTACAAAATTATACACCTGTTTCTTTACTTTCACAATTTTTGAAAATCATTGAACACCTGTTTTGTAACAGATTGGACAAATGAATGAACAAATACAGACTACTTACAGAGAACAAGTATGGGTACAGACCAGTGATGTGCTGTCAGGGGAGGCAAGTGAGGCAGTGCATCACCTGCCACCAGGTGGCTTAACCATGAGATGTTTCAAAACGAAGTCATAAAATAAAATACGTTTTAATATTTCTCTTTTGGTTTGTTTTCTATGTGATTTTGGTCTGGTTCCTGTATATTTTGATAGTTTTCATGGTCAAAATCACGGAAATTCCTTGTTTCCTGATCAAAAATATGCAGCAGATGAGAAATGAGGCAGACACAGGCTATGCCTCCACGGCTACACACAGTATGTGTTGGGCATGCTTGGGAAGAGGCGCATGCTTGTTCTCACATGGAAAAGGCCGGTCTTGAGGCAGCAAGTACCTCTGCCTCAAGGTAGGGGGTGATATATTGTCAACTTGCAGTTCAATGCCTCAGCAGTACTCTGACTCGGCACACTGGGAGAAGTGGGAGCGCTCAAGCTAGCAGACACAGGTCTCTCCAGCAGAAGCCAGTCTTTTTTCTTTTCTTTTTTTTTAAACTGTATTTATAACAAACAAGGCATTTTTATTAGAGTAAGCCAGCGTTTGTGGGTGTTTTTTGTCTGATGCAAAAATATTATTTAATTTCTTGGAATGAAATTGAATTAAATGAATGTTTCTGCCAATATGGAGGATTATATACTGTATCCAAGATTAAATACTTCTCTAAACTGGACTTTAAGATAAAATGAATGCAAATCATACAAAGTACGTTTTCAAAGTGGATAGCTATTGCTGCATCAGATACAAATACAGAAAGGTAAAATACACTCACAATACCTGATTATTTTGTTAAAAGAATATGGGACTAAAAAGTATTTATTAACAACTTTATCAAATAGTTTTTGGACCCATTTAATCATATCATAATATTATTATGATAACGTTTTTATGAAAGTGAATAACTCCCTTTTTTCCTGTAACTCTAATGTGCAACCTAAATCAACAATGACTAGAGCTGCATATATGAATTTAAGTAAAAAAGAAGAAAAAAAATATGTATGCCTCACCTTGTGTTTAGTTGACCGCACGTCACTGGTACAGACCTAATATTTCCACATCGATGGCTTTAATCGAAACAACGAAAGAGGTTACCAATGAAATAGATGGTAAACAGTGTAAAGCGGCAGTAATTTTGGATTTAACTAAAGCATTTGACACCTTTACTCAAAATATTTTAATCAAAACATGACAATGGTATGGCATCAGAAGGCTGGTCTTCAACTGGAATACAAGCTACTCTACAATAAGTGAAAAAAGGCGAACAGAAGTCTACTGTGAGACTTGGTGGGCATAGCGATGCCGGATTTATTCTTCCGTGGTTCTGTCGGGCAAAATCACAGCGAATGGTAAGAAAATAAAGATTTATTGAACTAATAAAACAGGCTAGAAACACTGGTGCTAAGCAGATAAGGCAAACAAATGGTACTAGCATGGGAGCTAGGAAAACGAACAGAAACACTACACTTGGCACGAAGGCACAAAAAAGCAAAACAAAAACAACTAGTATGAGAGCCAGGGAAAAACTAGGCGTAGCGTGAAAGATAGCGAGAGGAAAACAATGAATAGCAGTCGTCACCTGTTGCGTGTAAGCAAATTAGGATCCGAGACCGAAAGAACAAAAGTGGCAAGCTTAAATAGGGCAGTAATCAATAATAACAGGCGTGCATGAACCGAGAGTAGCAGGTGGAAACAATAAGCAACCAGGAAATAAGGAGGTAAAACTACAAAATGTGATATAAAAAGGAACAAAGCAACAATATGGTATGATCCGGGCATCGGATCATAACATCTACAACGCTAAATATATTGTGTGGCGTACCTCAGGTATCAATACAAAAATTATTGTTAATGTAATGTTAATGTAATTTATATGAATTACATTTTTAAAGTTACAAAAGACTTAAAGTTGATATTTGCAGACGATAAAACTATCTCTCTCTCTCTCTCTCTCTCTCTATATATATATATATATATATATTTATTTATTTATTTATATATATATATATATATATATATACACACACACAACTCAAATGTTATTTGGTACAGGTAGACAAGGATATCAAACACACACAACAAAAACATTACAAAAGAATGTTGCCTTGCAGGGTTTCATGCTGAGAAAACGTGTTGTTCTGTGCCTCACAGGGAGATGTATTGACTGCTCTAAGAGTGTGTGTATTATTCTTTCACACCTCTCTTCACTTAGGGGTCACTGACAGTGACTCCTGTATGATGGAAGCGTCACAGAGACAACCTATTGTGGAAACACATTCGTTTTTCTCCGCCGCCATTGCGTCCACTCAAATAAACCCCTGAGACGACGTGATTCATCAAATTGCAATCACTGGTCTTGTCTACATTTAGAAGCTATCAGACCTGCCAACAATAACAAATGAAGATATGGGAATAAACTGTGTGCATTTTAGCTCTTTAAGCAGCTTCCATAATTGCAATATGGAGGTGAGACTCTTGTTTCCTTTTCAGATTATCAGGGCAGAAGAAAGCACACTGTGAATAAACTGCAACTTGCTGATAGAGTATCAACACCGGCGCAAGCACAGCTGTGTAATTTCATTTGGCACAGTTGCGCTTATTTGTTTCTCTGAAAAGAAAAGATTAGAAAGTTCTGGAAGACCTCGGCTGGAAAACTACCGCACAAATCGACCAGAATCAGTGCGCTAGAATGGGTTCATTTTGGAACCTTAAAGCAGTGTTTTTTCAACCTTTTCTGAGCAAAGACACATTTTTTTCATTGAAAAAATCCCGAGGCACATAAGCAGTAGAAGTCATTGAAAAATAAATCTCATTAGTCGATATCGACGGTAAAATGTTGTTCTCGCAATTGTTGGATATGAATTTAAACCATAACCAAGCATGCGTCACTATAGCTCTTTTCTCAAAGTAGGTGTACTGTCACGACCTGTCACATCATGATCTGACTTGTTCGGAGGTTTTTGGTGTTTTCCTGTGGGTAGTGTTTTACTTCTTGTCTTGCGCTCCCATTTTGGTGGCTTTTCCTGTTTTGTTGGTATTTTCCTGTTGCAGTTTCATGTCTTCCTTGAACGCTACCTGCTTTGTTTTTTCAAATCGAGACGATTTAAGTTGTGAGGACGCTATCCTTCTTTGTGTGAACATTGTTGATTCTCATGTACGGATGTACTTTGTGGACGCCGTCTGCTCCACACGCTGTAAGTCTTTGCTGTCATCCAGCATTCAGGCTGTTTTTAGTTTGCAGCCAGTTAAGTTTTAGTTTCGTTTTGCATAGCCTTCCCTTAGCTTCAATGCCTTTTCTTATCGGCACTCGCCTTTTTGTTTATTTTTTATATTTTTTATTTAAGCGTTCGATACATTTTTACCAGTGACGTGCCGTGAACTGAACACCAGGTGAGGCATACATACTTTTTTTCCTTCTTTTTTTTTTTTTTTAGTTAAATTCATATGTGCAGCTCAAGTCATTGTGGATTTAGGTTGCACATTAGAAATACAGGAAAAAAGGGAGTTATTTGCTTTCATAAAAACGTTAGACCCAGGAAACGTTGGGAAGACTATATCTCCCCGCTGGTCTGGGAACGCCTCGGGAACCCCCCGGGAAGAGCTGGACGAAGTGGCTGGGGAAAGGGACGTCTGGGCATCCCTGCTTAGGCTGCTGCCCCCGCGAGCCGACCTCGGATGAGTGGAAGAAGATGGATGGGACGGATGGATGGACTTCGTTTTGGAACATCTCATGGTTCAGCCACCTGTTGGCAGGTGAGGCACTGCCTCACTTGCCTCCCCTGACAGCACGTCACTGATTTTTACCTACACGCTGCCTCCTGCATTTTGTGATGACGACCAACCATGTTCCCGACATCTACAAAGCAATTAGCTACCTGCTGCCACCAACTGATATGGAAGGGTATTACACGATTACTCAGCCGAGCACTTGACAGAAACTGCGGATTATAATTACTGGTTTGCAAAAAATATTTTTAACCCAAATAGGTGAAACTACATAATCTCCCATGACACACCAGACTGTATCTCACGGCACACTAGTGTGCCGCGGCACAGTGGTTGAAAAACACTGCCTTGAAGCATCCACTTGGGTCAGAATGGCCTCTCTTGGGGCTGCACGGTGACTGGGCGGTTAGGATTTTGGCTGCCCAGTGAGTAGATCGAAGGTTTGAATCTCAGTTTAAGCATTTCTGAAGGGAGTTTGCATGCATTCTCCATGCTTGTGTGCAGTTTCTCATCAGAGACTCTTCCGTAGGTGTGAACATGAGTGTCTTCATCCTCGTTGAGACCAACATGGTAGCCACTAAGTCACCATGTGGCCGTAACCATGTTTCTCTATCAGTTAAATTATCTTAACAGGCATATTTTGTGTTGGGAAGCAGTCTGCAAACTACAAGGCCACCGTGCGGCCTTGTTGACATTCTAATTATATGCAAATATATGCAACTATTGCTGCATGGTTCTGCCTCTAAATAGCTTCCCTGTGAAAATGTTAGGGTGTTGCAAAATGTCATCAAGTTGACTGTTTTCCTGTTTGATGTAAAACTTTATGAAAAGTTTGGCTTTTTATTTACATTTTGTGATGCTATACGTGAACTAGCAGGTGTTTGTTGGTACCATACCATCTTTTTTTCTCCAGATGAAGCTAGTGTACATTTGTATTTTTTGATTGTTTATTCTTTTTAAATTAATTAATCCTACCAAATAATACACAATAATACCATAATAATACAATGCCAATTCCAAAACGAAACCCGACCCACCAACACTCCGAATAGCAATCAACAGAGCAATTGAGAGGACAAACAAACATAACACAAAACAATCCAGAAGTAGTCCAACTAAAACAAAAATGAAAAATGAAAAATCAATGAATAAATATGACTACTTTGATGCAGGGATATACAAGTTCAAAAATGTCTCCAAACTGGATTTATAGACCAAACTGATTTACTTATCTTTAAAGATAGGTGCATGTACTTTACATATACATAAAAGGTAAAGCCACAAAATGTTTTATTTAAATGAATGTGACTAGGAAGTATTTGATAAAATGTTTATGAATGTCAAGTATTATTTTCTTTTTGAGGTAATCATCATAATGAACAGCTTGTATTAACATTGATGATAGTGTATGAAGGTTGTTTGTTTGTTATTAACTCCAAAGTGCCTCACCTGCCTTGAACCTTACCGCACGAAATGACGGACAGAGACACACTCTGTCTTACTGTAAATTGTATTTAATAGCAACGTTTTTAAACTTGCTGTAATTTGCAATATGCCAAGAAAACAAATACTTGTAACATTCAAACACTAAAACAAATTCAATAATATATATTATATCGGTGTGTTAAATTTCAAATTCTTGCTAAAAGTTGGAAATGTTTATGACTTTTCATAGAAATGATAGTCTTTAAATACAGTGCTACCTCAACAGTGTTTTGGGATAAAAGAGCTGTCTCTTGGCTAATAGTTGAGCTTTAGGTCGCAAGCAACAATTTGAATTAGAAACATCTCTCCCATTAGACAGCGCTGAGAAGAAGTGGATGATATTTATTGAGTTCAAGAAAGAAATAATCAAAAACATAAATAAGCAGATGCAGTGTATCACTGCTTGTTTGCAACATTCTAAAGCAGTGGTTCTCAACCTTTTTCCAGTGATGTACCCCCTGTGAACATATTTTTTAATTCAAGTACCCCCTAATCAGAGCAAAGCATTTTTGGTTGAAAAAATAGATAAATAAGTAAAATACAGCACTATGCCATCAGTTTCCAATGTAATAAATTGTATAACAGTGCAAAATATTGCTCATTTGTAGTGGTCTTTCTTGGAAATAATATATAAAGATAAGTAAAAACTTGTTGAAAAATAAACAAGTGATTCAATTATAAATAAAGATTTCTACACATAGAAGCAATCATCAACTTAAAGTGCCCTCTTTGGGGATTGTAATAGAGATCCATCTGGATTCATGAACTTAATTCAAAACATTTCTTCACAAAAAAATACATCTTTAACATCAATATTTATGGAACATGTCCACAAAAAAATCTAGCTGTCAACACTGAATATTGCATTGTTGCATTTTTTTTCACAGTTTATGAACTTACATTCATATTTTTTTGAAGTATTTTTCAATTAATATATTTATTAAGAATTTTTGAATTGTTGCTATTTTTAGAATATTTTAAAAAAATCTCACGTACCCCTTGGCATACCTTTAACTACCCCCAGAGAAACGCGTACCCCCATTTGAGAACCACTGTACTAAATCAGAGTCTAACGCCAACCAAGTGTTGTATCACACACACACTCCGTGCTTCCCACTGCTGCGGGAGCATGCAGAACCTCCTCTAGAAACGCCAGACACGCCCCCGCACTCATCAAGCAAACCGCGCCCACTCTCGGCAGCGGCCGGCGACAGTCCACACCTGACATTGATGAAGGACGGCAGTATAAAGATGGCCGACGCTGACTCATCGACGTCGTAACGTATTCTACTACCCGTAAACTGCACGTGACGTCTCTGACAAACCTCTTGATCTCGCTCGTTGCCTGTTTTCCTCGTTGCGTTTTCTTTCCCTGATCCCTGTTTCTCCCGCTATTCCCTCAGCGTTAGTGTAACCACTGCTGTTTCCCTCCTGGACCTGTTTGCCTTCCCGGATCCTTGACCTAGCTTTAGAATTTTGGACCCTCTCTCCTGCCTTTGACCCCCGCTTGGACCTTGGACTTCCCCTGGCTTGTTCCCACTCGGATTTGGACGCTGTTCATCCAACACGCACCTCAACAAACCTCACGGTATTCACATATGGTAATTCCACACATGGTCATTCATACAGACACATAGTAGCATACACACTCCACGTATTCATCAAATTTTCAATAAACCTATTGAACTTGACATCCTGTTGCTGTGCCGTCTCCTTTTCCCAGTGGATACATAACACCAAGAATGATAAAATTAAATCCAAACAGATGACATTTATTCATGGAAATATGGAAAAGCTGCTGATGATATGTTTGACAGAGAAGCAGCTGGAAGGAGATTCCGTACAAGTCTACTCTGTGCATTATTATTACATTACTTCACAAAATTGTCGTCACAAGCATTCAATTGTATTGTTTTCATACAATATTTATTTTTTAAAAGTTAGTTTTTCCGTTTAAAAGGCATATTACATTTAAAATAGTTGTGTTACGGACAGGCGGCAAGCAGCAATTAATTGATGACAAAAGCTTTGATTTAAAATCAGAAACGATTAAGTTTGTAAGTTGAGCTACAACTTTACATCGTTAATTGTATGTGTATTAATTATATCCTCCATGCAAGGAATTATATAAAAGCTGTTGAAATTACACAAACAAACCAACCAAAAATGATGGAAACATAAAATAGTCTAAAAGACTTCTGAAAGATAGAAAACAATATATATATATATATATACATATATATATATATATATATATATATATACTGTGCTTCCATTTGCTCCTGGAATCAATGAACTACTGAATAATTTCACCATATTTCACATAATATCTCGTACTATGGAACTTCAAATGGATTGGTTAGAATAATGACATGTGGATTGTGCCGAAAATCAATAGCAAAGTAGAAATTGCATATAAAATATAAGACAGCATGCTTTTAATAGATTATTCTCCAGTATTGATCAGCAAAGCTTGGACCTTAAAAGTGTATTGGAATACTTCCATTGGGTCCATTGTAGAGAGTAACATAAAGCATCCCCTGGAGGAGGAGGACTTAACTGTGAATATAAATAATTTGCAGAGAGCGAGGCAGACGTGTGTAAAAGATAACACTCCGGCCTTGTGGTCCCGCTGAACCTTAGTTCATATTTGTGTACAGGCCCGGCCCTAACCAATCTGGCGCCCTAAGCAAGATTTTAGGTGGCGCGCCCCCACATCGGCAGTGAAGTGTATATACTCACAAAAAAACGAATAGCTTTGTCTTTGACCTTTTTTTTACTTAAAGGGGAACATTATCACCAGACCTATGTAAGCGTCAATATATACCTTGATGGTGCAGAATAAAGACCATATATTTTTTCAACCGATTTCCGAACTCTAAATGGGTGAATTTTGGCGAAATAAACGCCTTTCTGTTTATGGCCCTTTTGGCGATGACGTCAGAACGTGACGTCACCGAGGTAATACAGCCGTCATTTTCAACATTGCAGACATCGGGTCTCAGCTCTGTTATTTTCCATTTTTTTCGACTATTTTTTGGAACCTTGGAGACATCATGCCTCGTCGGTGTGTTGTCGGAGGGTGTAACAACACTAACAGGGAGGGATTCAAGTTGCACCACTGGCCCGAAGATGCAAATGTGGCAAGAAATCTTCCGCCAGACCCCCATTGATTGTGCCGGAGTGTCTCCACATTTTACCGGCGATGACAGACATGGCACAGAGATGTATGGATAACCTGCAGATGCATTTGCAACGATAAAGTCAACAAAATCACAAAGGTGAGTTTTGTTGATGTTGTTGACTTATGTACTAATCAGACATATTTGGTCGCGGCGTGACTGCCAACTAATCGATGCTAACATGCTACGCTAATCGATGCTAACATGCTATTTACCGGCGGTGCTAAAGAATACATGGCACAGAGATGTATGGATAACCTGCAGATGCATTTGCAACTATATTACATTTCCTTCCACCCACATTTAATGCGAAAAAAAACACTTACCAATCGACGGATTTAAGTTTCTCCAGTGTCACAAGATGCGAAAGTCCTGATCGTTTGGTCCACACATTTTACCGGCGATGCTAACGCAGCTATTCGGCCATGCTATTGCTATGAATAGCGTCAATAGCTATTCGCTCAATAGCTTCAGTTTCTTCTTCAATACTTTCATACTCCAACCATCTGTTTCAATACATGCGTAATCTGTTGAATCGCTTAAGCCGCTGAAATCCGAGTCTGAATCCGAGCTAATGTCGCTATATCCTGCTGTGGTATTCGCCATTGTTTGTTTACATTGGCAACACTGTGTGACTTCACAGGAAAATGGACAGTGTGTTCGCAGAGAGGGAAAAAAAGGCACTTTAAAGCTTTTTTTTAGGGATATTCCAGGACCGGTAAAATTTTGAAAAAAAACTTCAAAAAATACAACAAGCCACTGGGAGCTGATTTTTATTGATTTTAACCCTTTTGAAATTGTGATAATGTTCCCCTTTAAAGAAAGCAAATTAACAATCAGAATAGTAACAAGATAAAAAAAATGAATAAATACATTAATACAAACAATAAAAAAAATATATATGAAATACAATATTTTTTACATACATAAACACAAAATAAAACGTGTCAACAAGTTGCATAAAATAAATTAAAAATACAATTTAATAAAGGCACTGCACAAAACAAGATATCAAACCAGTATGACTTTAACAACTATATTACAAAAAAAAGGGATCCTACAGAGTTCTTTATTTGCGTTTTTTAGAAACTTCAACAATGCATCTGAAGAGAGGAGTATGTGACACCATTGAGTATTACAGTCTAATAATAACAACCTATGATTCCAGGAATAAAATGAAATGATATAATATAGATGAAAAACCAAGAAGATATATGTATGATATTAACTGATATGCAAATTAGATTAGATTCAATTTATTGTCATCATTACAGTGAAATGCTGAATAGCAGAATGCAAAGTAACAGTATAAAATATTATATGAGAATGTTATGCTATGATTATCTTTAACCGAATCACAGCTGTGTTCAAATTAAAAAACAGCATTCCTTCTCATGTGATATTGCTTAATTAACATTAATGATGTGCACTTTAACAACTAGGCTTACAACTATACCTAATATATAAAGGGGTAGAAAAGTGACTATTACCTGCAGGGCAAACATTAGCTAACCAGAAGGCAATAAGAATGTAAACATAAAACATCTGCTTAAAAGATCCAATTCAAATGTCCCTGAGTAATGTAAGGTGGGAGTACTGTAATTACCTAACGTAACATTATTATTTTCCATAACAATTTAGCCCCCTCCACAATATTAACCCGACGTTAAAACAGAACTAGCTATTTATTGATTAGCAATTGCCGAATCATGTAACATTAGCTTAATGCTAAAAAGCCAGGTTGCTATCACATTCTGTAACAGACAAATAATTTCATGTAGGCTAACGTTACCTACCTCTGTCCTCCTCTTCTTTTCTCTTTTTTCTTCCCTGGGCACCTGACAGTTTTGGCCGTTTTGACATCTTGTGTTGATTTTTTGATGTGGTGACGTCCAAAAAGAGTCATGATACGGGAAGGGAGGGGGCGCACCGTGTTAATATTTCTATTAAATTGGCTTCACTTTGCATTTTAATTAACGTGGGATTATTTTTTGTATTTAGAAATAAAAGAACCAACTTTTTTTTTTTCTCTCCAACATTTGTGGCACTGGTGTGGCGCCCCCTGATGGACGGCGCCCTTAGCATTTTCCTTTTTGAAACCAAGAGCTACTTCTTGAGTACTGATTAATGCGAAGTGCTACCAGTTTGATACACACTTAAATAAATTGCCAGAATTTGCCAATTTATTCAATTTACCTTTAATAAATAAATCTATACATATATATATATATATATATATATGTCTTGATTGGATTATCCGGAGAATAGTGCTCGATACCGTGGTAGAGCGCAATATGTAGGTGTGGGAAAAAATCACGAGACTACTTCATCTCTACAGATCTGTTTCATGAGGGGTTCCCTCAATCATCAGGAGATTTTAATGGAAGCATTCACATACAATGGTTTATATAGAGCACAGAGTGGGTGGGTACAAGCAGGCGTAGGGTGTGGTGATTGGCTCATGTGTTACCTAGGAGGTGTTTCCGTCTATGGCGGCATGTTGAAATGATTTCACTGCGCTTGTTGAGGGATGATTGATCTGGATGATATATAATAAACAGTTTCTCTTTTAAGCATAGGTTGCATCTTTTATTACCACTGTTGTAAGGTGTGCTGGATGCAAGAATTTGCCATGTTATTGAATATTCAACATTATTGTCTTTGAGGTTCCAAATGTGTTTGCTGAGTTCTGTAGAATTCTGCAAAGTCTGGTTTCTAAAGGAGGCGTTGTGATTATTCCATCTTGTTTTGAACGCTCCTTCGGTTAATCCTACGTACGTGTCGGATGTGTTAATGTCCTTGCGTATTACCTCTGCTTGGTAAACGACTGATGTCTGTAAGCACCTTCCGTTGAGAGGGCAATCAGGTTTCTTGCGACAGTTACATTCATTATTGGTTTCAGAGTCGTTTAGTCTGGGGGTAGGCAGTCCTTTTGCAATTGCTTTGTTGTGGTTTTAAATGATTTGTTGCATGTTATTCATACAGCTGTAGCTCAATTTAATGTTGTTCTTGTTGAATATTTTTCTTAGGGTGTTGCCTTTGGGGAAGTGTTTGTCGATCAGAGTGAGGAACTTGCGGCCGATGTTGGTTGAGACGTCTTTGCTGAATGGCGGATTGTACCAGATGATGTTGTTTCATTTTCTGCTCTTTTTTGGTTAGTTTCCTGGGGTGGGTTCATAGGTGAGGGTAAAGTTGTATCCGCTTTCATCAAGTGCTTTCTGGTACGGGGGGGTTGCTTGGTCGAATTCAGCTTTGCTGGATGACAGCATCGATAGCCTTTTATTAATTCCGGTAGGTATTCTTTTCGTGGTGGTGGGTGGGTGGTTGCTGTCGTGGTGCACGTATTGGAGTGTTGTGTTGGGTTTCGTGAATGGTTGGTAGCTGTTATTTCTCAGGTTGAAAGTGACGTCGAAGAAGTTGACGGTTTGCTTGTTGGCTTCAATCGTGATCCGTAGGCCGTTTTCTTTGAAGATTTGGCATATGCGTGCACCACGACAGCAACCACCCACCCACCACCACGAAAAGAATACCTACCGGAATTAATAAAAGGCTATCGATGCTGTCATCCAGCAAAGCTGAATTCGACCAAGCAACCCCCCCGTACCAGAAAGCACTTGATGAAAGCGGATACAACTTCACCCTCACCTATGAACCCACCCCAGGAAACTAACCAAAAAAGAGCAGAAAATGAAACAACATCATCTGGTACAATCCGCCATTCAGCAAAGACGTCTCAACCAACATCGGCCGCAAGTTCCTCACTCTGATCGACAAACACTTCCCCAAAGGCAACACCCTAAGAAAAATATTCAACAAGAACAACATTAAATTGAGCTACAGCTGTATGAATAACATGCAACAAATCATTTAAAACCACAACAAAGCAATTGCAAAAGGACTGCCTACCCCCAGACTAAACGACTCTGAAACCAATAATGAATGTAACTGTCGCAAGAAACCTGGTTAACCTCTCAACGGAAGGTGCTTACAGACATCAGCCGTTTACCAAGCAGAGGTAATACGCAATGACATTAACACATCCGACACGTACGTAGGATTAACCGAAGGAGCGTTCAAAACAAGATGGAATAATCACAACGCCTCCTTTAGAAACCAGACTTTGCAGAATTCTACAGAACTCAGCAAACACATTTGGAACCTCAAAGACAATAATGTTGAATATTCAATAACATGGCAAATTCTTGCATCCAGCACACCTTACAACAGTGGTAATAAAAGATGCAACCTATGCTTAAAAGAGAAACTGTTTATTATATATCATCCAGATCTATCATCCCTCAACAAGCGCAGTGAAATCATTTCAACATGCCGCCATAGACGGAAACACCTCCTAGGTAACACATGAGCCAATCACCACACCCTACGCCTGCTTGTACCCACCCACTCTGTGCTCTATATAAACCATTGTATGTGAATGCTTCCATTAAAATCTCCTGATGATTGAGGGAACCCCTCATGAAACAGATCTGTAGAGATGAAGTAGTCTCGTGATTTTTTTCCCACACCTACATATATATATATATATATATATATATATATATAAAATGGGTATTTCTGTCTGTCATTCCGTCGTACATTTTTTTTTTACGGAAGGTTTTTTGTAGAGAATAAATGATGAAAAAAACACTTATTTGAACGGTTTAAAAGAGGAGAAAACACGAAAAAAATGAAAAAACATTTTGAAACACAGTTTATCTTCAATTTCGATTCTTTAAAATTCAAAATTCAACCAAAAAAAATGAAGAGAAAAACTAGCTAATTCGAATCTTTTTGAAAAAATTAAAAAAAGTATTTGAGGAACATCATTAGTCATTTTTCCTGATTAAGATTCATTTTAGAATTTTGATGACATGTTTTAAATATGTTAAAATCCAATCTGCACTTTGTTATAATATATAACAAATTGAACCAAGCTCTATTTCAAACAAAGACAAATCATTATTTCTGCTAGATTTTCCAGAACAAAATTTTTAAAAGAAATTCAAAAGACTTTGAAATAAGATTTAAATTTGATTCTACAGATTTTCTAGATTTGCCAGAATTATTTTTTGGAATTTTAATCATAATAAGTTCAAAGAAATATTTCACAAATATTCTTTGTCGAAAAAACAGCAGCTAAAGTGAAGAATTCAATTAAAATGTATTTATTATTCCTTACAATAATAAAAAAAAAATACTTGAACATTGATTTAAATTGTCAGGAAAGAATAGGAAGGAATTTAAAAGGTAAAAAGGTATATTTGTTTGAAAATCCTAAAATCATTTTTAAGGTTGTATTTTTTCTCTAAAAGTGTCTTTCTGAAAGTTATAAGAAGCAAAGTAAAAAAATAAATGAATTTATTTAAACAAGTGAAGACCAAAATTTGTAAATGTTTTCCTGGATTTTCAAATTCTATTTGAGTTTTGTCTCTCTTAGAATTAAAAATGTCCAGCAAAGCAAGACCAGCTTGCTAGTAAATAACTAATATTTAAAAAATAGAAGCAGATCACTGGTAAGTGCTGCTATTTGAGCTATTTTTAGAACAGGCCAGCAGGCTACTCATCTGGTCTTTACGGGCTACCTGGTGTCCACGGGCACCGCGTTGGTGACCCCTGGTGTATATGTTAATGCTGCTTCTATACGCTTGCAAGGCTATGGCAGGTATAACAAGGCTGCATGTTGTGTACACAAATGTGCACATTAGTGACACGCTCAGGAGCTCACGTGGGATCGTATAGGTCTAAATTGTAATTTTTTTTGTTCACATTTATTATTTCGAAAGCTTTCGTGACTGTGACTGCAGTGTGATATATTTATGCTGCTATTCAAAAATGATGATTGATAATGCTGTGAGTTGGGCAGGAAGCAAGCTGATGGAAAACCAAAGTGACAATAACGCATAATAACAATGTACTTTTTGCATGCTCATGTTGCCTGCACAACAGTGTATAGTCAAGCGGGGGCATGATTGGTTCTTACGAGGTCTCAAAAGCACAAACACACTGAGCCGCAGCTCCACCAGAGAAAGCCATTACTGTGTTCCTTCCAAATGCAACCAGCGAGAGAGCGCTAGGACACCAGGCCCGAGATAAATCCGACTCATTTCCTGTGTTGACAGTCTCAGGCTGGTTCCTCGACTTGGTGAAATTAACGGTCCAGAACGTTATTTTCCCATCCAACACGCCTCCATCAATCTTCCTGTGTGAGCTTCATCACCTTCAAAAATGATGTGTCACTACTTTCTACAAAAGGCAAAACAACCATTTTTAGACCCCGGAGCAAAGAAGCGCCTGGTGATGATGAGATAATGTTTCAGGGCAAAGGGGAAGAGGAAAACAAAAAAACTTCTGAATGTAAAGTTTGAGGATGCCCGCCAAGTCAAATTGAGAGTGTCAGGATGCGTTTCTGGAAGTAATGTACCTGTAGGAGACAGAATTCAGGTTTTGTGGAGCCGTGCATGCATGAATGTGTGTGTGTGTGTGTGTGTGTGTGTGTGTGTGTGTGTGTGTGTGTGTGTGTGTGTGTGTGTGTGTGTGTGTGCGTGCGTGCGTGCGTGTGTGTGTGTGTGAGTGTGTGCGTGTGTTTGCGCGGGCGTGTGTGTGTGTTCTTGTATTTCTACCTTTCTTGAGACATCAAGGAAAAGTACCTTCCATATGACGACCAGTGAACAAGTTAAGACAGAAATCATGGTCCTAATAAGGAAAACTATTGCATCTAATGTCTCATTTGCACCCCCCGGTGGTAAAATCTATCAAAATTAGGGTGGTCTCAAAAAGAAGGGATTTTTCAAATTGACCGTGAGTGGTTTATAAAAGTGCTCCCCTTCTTGTCAACATATGAAATAACAAGTGTGTGTAAAAAAATCAAAGTGCCCCGCCTCTGGCCAACATATGTAATAACAAGTGTGTGTAAGAAATGTAAATGTGCTCCTTTAAGCCAAAATTAATAAAAAAATAAAATAAAAAGTAATATTTATATATATATTTATATATGTATAAGTAAATATATATATATATAAATATATATACATGTATATATATATATATATATATATATATATATATATGCATATATATATATCTATATATAGAGAGAGAGAAAGAAAGAGAGAGAGAGAGAGAGAGAGAGACATACTGTAATAACGAAGTAAATAATGAAGATTTAAAAACCAATTACAAACAAAAAAACTAACCAAAAAAAATACTAAAAGCTTACCCTTTTATATTTGCAAAGTATGTATATATTGTTATTAATGTTGTAAATACCAGTGACATGCAGTGAACTAAACAACAGGTGAGGCATTGATAATTTTTTTTATTTTTTATTTTTTAACTTAAATTCAAATGTGCAGCTCTAGTCATTGTTGATTTAAGTTGCAAATTAGAGTTACAGGGAAAAAAGGGAATTATTCGCTTTCATTAAAACGTTATCATAATGATATTATGATATGATAAATGGGTCCAAAAAGTATTTGATAAAGTTGTTATTAAATACTTTTTGGTCCCATTTACTTTTAACAAAATAAATCAAGTATTGTGAGTGTATCTTACCTTTCTCTATTTGTATCTGAAGCAGCAATAGCTATCCTCCATAAAAACGTACTTTGTATTATCGCATTCATTTTGTCCTAAAGTCCAGTTTAGAGAAGTATTTCATCTTGGATACAGTATATAATCCTCCATGTTGGCAGAAACATTCATTTAATTCAATTTCATTCCAAGAAATTAAACAATATTTTTGCATCCGACAAAAAACACCCACAAATGCCTTGTTTGTTATAAATACAGTTAAGAAAAAAAAGAAAAGAAAAAAAGACTGGCTTCTGCTGAGGAGATCTGTGTCTGCTAGCTTGAGCGCCCCAACTTCTCCCAGTGTGGTGAGTCAGAGTACTGCTGAGGCATTGAACTGCAAATTGACGATATATCGGCCCCTACCTTGAGGCAGAGGTACTTGCTGCCTCATGACCTACCTTTTCCATGTGGCAACAAGCATGCACACGCCCAATACACACCGTGTGTAGCCGTGGAGGCCCCGCCTGTGTCTGCCTCACTTCTCGTCTGCTGCATTGTTTTGATCAGGAAACATGGAAATTCCGCGATTTTGACCATGAAAATCATCAAAATATACAGGAACCACACCAAAATTACAGAGAAGGCATATACCAAAAGAGAAATATCAAAACGTATTTTATTTTATTACTTCGTTTTGGAACATCTCATGGTTAAGCCACCTGGTGGTAGGTGAGGCACTGCTCACTTGCTTCCCCTGACAGCACGTCACTGGTAAATACAATTCTTTATATAGCTAGAGAGGGTGGTCCTTTTAAGAGGTCTCAAGAAGGTAACAAATACAAGAATGTGTGTGTGTGTGTGTGTGTGTGTGTGTGTGTGCACGTGTTCCTTCATTCTCATTGTTGGAAAAAAAACATTTTGTCCACCTAGGTAGCCATCTAATAGCTGTTAGTTTATATAGCGAGTGCGATACCGGATATTGTCTTCAACTTAAGGTAAAAATTAGTCAAAAGAGCGCTTTTATCTCCAAAAATGTGCATGATTCATTCTAACATGGATTGTTTTCCCTGGTTGGAAGGACCTGGCAAGGTTGTTCATTTGAGATTCCCCCAAATGGACCGTGCAGCAAAGCTGCAACACATTCTTTCCCTGCACCTAATGGATACACACCTCTTGGTTGTTGACTTTTGTTGGACTGACTGACTGTGTTGTCGTTATTGCTCAGCAAGGTGGAAGTTTATCAAGCTCTCAAAAGTTTAGTTCGGGACTTTTTTTTCTCTTCTCTTTTTCCCGATAACCATATTTCTTACCTTTTTTACAGGGCGCCACCCGTGTGGCGACCCGATCAGTCGTCCCCTTCAACGGTATGTCTGATCTTGGACGGCTTTGTACTGAACTTTTATTTTCATTGTACTTTTTAAGTGCAATGACAGTAACGTTCCTTCCACCCACGATGAGGCTCCAGAAGTAACTTCAAACATTTGTAGTTAGTTTGGAGGATAAAAAACACAACTTTGTTACACAAAAATAATATTTCAGGAGACGTTTGTTTCCTATTGATTTGCAGTCAAGGCTGACTGAACACCATCCACAAGATGGCAATGCTTAACCCCACAGATTGGTATTTCAGTGTGGAATCTTTCAGAGAGGATGCCTCCAGAATTTAGGAGTAGAAAGAATGAAATGGTCTGTCAACACCCATGAACTCAGCGAAACTGAACATTTGTATTAGAAACTTTGGTGACCAGCACAATCAAATTGATAGACTTGTGGTGAGGTCTAAAGGAAATGCACATTTTTGGTAATTTTGCCGATCGTTCACAAACATTATGAGGGACAAGAATACACTTATTTTTTTGTTTTTGTGTTTTAAAGATGATAAAAAACACCTTGAAGATGTGTGTATTGGCAGTCACTACTGTAGCCTTCAAAGCCCTCTAAAACAACTTAAAAAAAACCTTCATCAACTTTTTATTTACACACTGCAAGTATATGTGTGTGTGTGTGTGTGTGTGTGTATATATGTATATATATATATATATATATATATATATATATATATATATATATATATATGTATATATATATAATGTAGTAACCGACACATTCATTTGTACAATATTTACCTTATTTTGGTCATTTTAACCATTGTCGGAACTAAGTCTTCAGCGCATTTATTTCTGTTTCCATAGCAGCGCATGTCTGACTTCTGGCAACAACCCCTTTCGGATACAGAACGCTTGTGTGTGTTTTAATCATGGTAAGTTCGCTAACAAACAACGAAGATGACTATTTTTGGATAAATGAGAATTCACAACCTTATCTTTTTAAACCTGAATTCAAGGAGGATGAACGACTGCTTCTAGAAATGAGCACAAAGGAACAGGGAGACGTTGGAGCAGACGGAAGCTGAAATTGTCAGGTGAAAGTGAATCGAAGCTGCAAAATGTGGAACTTGAAGCCAAGCTATTTCGACATAAATGGAGTGCTTACCCGTAATTAACCAGAATAAACGTCCCTGGCCAGCTGAACCAAACAGAGTGAGTCACACGTTATATTGATCATGATACACGCAGCTTGTTATGTGTCCACATCATTTGCAGAAAATTTTGCTTTTACTTGCGAATGAAAACATGAAACATAACATATAGATGGTACACTTTTGAAAAGATCCATCCATCCATATTCTACTACTTATTCTCTTCAGTGTCGCGGGGGGCGCTGGCGTTTATCTCAGCTACAATCGGGCGCAAGGCGGTGTACACCCTGGACAAGTCGCCACCTCATTGCAGGGCCTACACAGATAGACAGACAATATTCACACTCACATTCACACATTAGGGACTTTTGAAAAGATAATACAATTAAAACACAAACTAGTATTTCAATAATTTAGTCAGTATCAATGTTCATCTAGTCTTAAGTGTGTACATGTGACCGGTCGGGTCACAAATGCTGGTTTGTTTAGGCTCGGGTTGCAATCCATGATCTGCTGGGATGCAGTCAATGAAAAAATCCAATTCAGGAAAAGAATCCATGTCAAAAAACCTGACCTAGAAGTAGGTTAAGTTAAAGTACCAATGATTGTCACACACACTTTCGGTAGGGTGAAATTTGTCCTCTGCATTTGACCCATCCCCTTGTTCACCTCCTGGGAGGTAAGGGAAGCAGTGGGCAGCACCGGTGCCGCGCCCGGTAATCATTTTTGGTGTTTTTCCCCAATTCCAACCCTTGATGCTGAGTGCCAAGCAGGCAGGCAATGGGTCCCATTGTTATAGTCTTTGGTATGACTCGGCCAGGGTTTGAACTTACAACCTACCGATCTCAGGGCGGACACTCTAACCACTAGGCCACTGATTAGGTGGTCAGAACGATCCAACTTAAACTATGTCTCCTAATAACTATAATGTCTACTCATAAAGCATGTATTATCACAATAAATATGTTGCAACAGGCACAGGTCATGCCCAGACATGGGTGGGGACACTTGATCTTATTGGCTTACACTGATGCCAACACTGTGACATGATTGGTTGCTTTGTGTGTCAACAAAAACACATCCTGAGTGATGCAGTACTTTTTGAAATATTCTTAACAATATTAAAAGTATATTAATGAACTATTATTTATACATTGTACTTTTTACCAATATTTATTACCATCAGGAAATTTGGGTTTTCAATAGTATTCAAATGTTTTATCACATTTCAACACAGGGTTACAAACAGCACTGCAATGCTGACACAGTGCTTCTGCTGCCGGGCACAAAATGGTTACACTGAGGGCAACACAATGGATGGATAAAACAATCCTGCACTGAGACAATGTTGGCACACCAGAAAATATTTTTACCGGGCCTCTGTTTTATAAATCGAAAAGTTTGTACAATGAGGGGTTCGGAAATTGAGGTTTTACTGTCCCTAGAAAATCAATTAAATTAGTGCGCAAAGATTTGAAAAAGTATAAAGTTACTATCAATAGACGTTAATCATACTTGGAATTTTTTTCTGTGATTAGTCTTGTGTTAATTACAGAGATCCTTTGCCAAGCGGGAGATTGCAAGTGCCAAGGAACAGAACCGAATGACACCAAGGAGGACGGTACTGTAAGGAAGTATGTGAAGTACACACACTCCCCATTTCACTTCCCCGCCGACGCCCACCCGCGCCTGCATCACAAAGCAGCGGGGTGGATGGGAGACTGGAAGGCAGTCGGAATGTGATTTGAGGGCATCAAGCAGCGGAACCGACAGAGACGAATTCACTGTGGCCCAAGCATGGAATTGCTTTTCCTTTCTCCTGGAAGTGAGTTGCAAGTGTAACACGGTGGCTGCAAACAATCTCTAAATAGCAGCCTTCACAAAGCCCATGGGCCAAAAATGAAAGCTCACAGGCAGGTGAGAAAAACACCAAACTATGATGGGACAATAACGGTGCAGAATTGCAGAACAGTAAGTACGTTTCACACTTGGCTTACTGTGTGTAATTATTTTAGCTGAAATTAAGAATTAAGAATAACGTATGGCCACAATTGGCCTCTTGGCCACTGTCCCAATTGAATATAGAAACCAGTGTTATAAATCTAGAACAGGGGTTTCTAAACTTCCGCAAGTAGGTACACACATTTTTGCCGGACGTCAGAAGTGCGCTGCTATTGGAACGTCAATAATTGCGCTGAGGACATTGATGCTGTCATCTACCAAAGCTGAATTCGACCAAGCAACCCCCCCGTACCAGAAAGCTCTTGATGAAAGCGGATACAATTTCACCCTCACCTACAAACCCACGCCAGGAAACCAACCAAAAAAGAGCAGAAAACGAAACAACATTATCTGGTACAACCCCCCGTACAGCAAAAACGTCTCAACTAATATCGGTCACAAGTTCCTCACTCTGATCGACAAACACCTCCCCATAGGCAACACCCTAAGAAAATTATTCAACAAGAACAGCATCAAATTGAGCTACAGCTGTATGAATAATATACAACAAATTATTTCAAATCACAATAAAGCAATTGCAAAAGGGCTGTCCGTCCCCAGACTGAACGACCCCGAAACCAACAAAGGCTGCAACTGCCGCAAGAAACCTGATTGCCCTCTCAACGAACCAACAAAGGCTGTAACTGCCGCAAGAAACCTGATTGCCCTCTCAACGGGGGGTGCTTACAAACATCAGTCGTTTATCAATCAAAGGTAACTCGCAAGGACATTAACACATCTGACACGTATGTAGGATTGACCGAGGGAGAGTTCAAAACCAGATGGAACAATCACAAAGCTTCTTTTAGAAACCAAATTCTGCGGAATACTACAGAACCCTGCAAGCACATTTGGAACCTCAAAGACAATAATGTTGAATATTCAATAACATGGCAAATTCTTGCATCAAGCACACCTTACAACAGTGGTAATAAAAGATGCAACCTATGCTTAAAAGAAAAACTGTTTATTATATACCACCCAGACCTGTCATCCCTCAACAAGCACAGTGAAATTGTATCAGCATGCCGTCACAGACGGAGACACCTCCTAGGTAACACATGAGCCAATCACCACGCCCCTATGCCTCCCTGTACCTACCCGTTCTGTGCCCTATATAAACCATGGTATGTGAATGCTTCCATTAAAATCCCCTGATGATTGAGGGAACCCCTCTTGAAACAGTTCTATAGAGATGAAGTAGTCTTGTGTTTTTTTTCCCACACATACATATATTGTGCTCTACCACAGTATTGTGCACAATTTTCTGGATAATTTAATAAGGACAAAAAAATATATATATATGTATATATATATATATATATATATATATATATATATATATATGTATATATATATGTATATATATATATATGTATTAAGTAAAATATTAAAACATTAAAGATCATTTTGTATAAAAATAAAAGATATCGGTTTTACAATATTATCATAAACGATTAGAGACACATCCGTTCGTTAAAGCATTAACTACAACAAGCTTTAGTCAACAGACCAACTACACATTGAAGCCCTCATCACTACAATATGAAGTATTAACAATAAAACATTGAATATTGTTTTACTTTTCTGACGACCTCCTTAAAGTTGTGTGATCCATCAAAAATATCAACTAGCTAAAATGCATCAAACATGTCGAAGTGTGGATAGTGTTGCGCATTTTACCCATAATGCTTGGTAATGGATATAAATATAATTTTAAGTTGTGTAAACTGCTACATTTTTTATAATGTCTTCCTAGTTCAGTGGGCAAGTTGTGGGTTTTTTACCACTTTCTGTGGTAGTTTTTAAATAATCAGATCATGGGTGGGAACGTCTGGCTGAATGGTACCTATATGTTGCTTCTACAGAAGATAAGGTTGTATTTTTGCATCATTCCTGTGAGAATCCTGCATGTGACTTAAGCATTAAGGTGTGGGACTATCACAGGTAGCTTCTGTGAGCAGATACTACTGTATAATTTCTTTCTCTTTCTAACTTACCAGGTTTTATCAGGTCTGTAATGCAGTCTTCACGCATTCTTCACTCATGCTCAAAGTGAAGGATGAGGCCAAAATACAACCTCACAGAATGTATGCACTTTGATAGTGATGTAAAACACGTGTTCAGTAATTTACAATACCTATCTACTCCATTAGTTGGGAGCACATTGTCAACGGTTAACATTTAATGTTGTCTAATACTGACATGGTGACCTGCCCCAGGTCAGGTTGTAAATGCTGGCAAGCCGTAGTTTGGGGACCGTTGATCTAGAATGTACATATATCTCACATTAGTGTTTTTCTTTGTGTGTTAGCTTAAAAAATTACAGAGGTTATCTTTTGGTTTGTCAAGTTGTTAATAGCCTCCTCTCTGAGCTGCTACCTTACCGTGGTAGAGGAGTTTGCGTGTCCCAGTGATCCTAGGAGCTATGTTGTCTGGGGGCTTTCATGCCCCCTGGTAGGGTCTCCCAAGACAAACAGGTCCTAGGTGAGTGATCAGACAAAGAGCAGCTCAAAGACTTCTATGGAATTACAACAAAATGAACTCAGATTTCCCTCGCCCGGACGCGGGTCACCGGGGCCCCGCTCTGGAGCCAGGCCCGGAGTTGGGGCACGATGGCGAGCGCCTGGTGGCCGGGCCTGCCCCAATGGGGCCCGGCCGGGCACAGCCCGAAGAGGCAACGTGGGTCATCCCTCCAATGGGCTCACCACTCATAGGAGGGGCCATAGAGGTCGGGTGCATTGTGAGCTGGGCGGCAGCCGAAGGCAGGGCACTTGGCGGTCCGATCCTCGGCTACAGAAGCTAGCTCTTGGGACGTGGAACGTCACCTCACTGGGGGGGAAGGAGCCTGAGCTAGTCCGCGAGGTAGAGAAGTTCCGGCTGGATATAGTCGGACTCACCTCGACGCACAGCAAGGGCTCTGGAACCAGTTCTCTCGAGAGGGACTGGACCCTCTTCCACTCTGGCGTTGCCGACAGTGAGAGGCGACGGGCTGGGGTGGCAATTCTCGTTGCCCCCCGGCTCAAAGCCTACACGTTTGAGTTCAACCCAGTGGACGAGAGGGTAGCTTCCCTCCGCCTTCGGGTGGGGGGACGGGTCCTGACTGTTGTTTGTGCTTACGCACCAAACAGCAGTTCAGAATACCCACCCTTTTTGGGTACACTCGAGGGAGTACTGGAAAGTGCTCCCCCGGGTGATTCCCTTGTCCTACTGGGAGACTTCAACGCTCATGTTGGCAACGATAGTGAAACCTGGAGAGGCGTGATTGGGAAGAATGGTCGCCCGGATCTAAACCCGAGTGGTGTTTTGTTATTGGACTTTTGTGCTCGTCACGGATTGTCCATAACAAACACCATGTTCAAACATAAGGGTGTCCATATGTGCACTTGGCACCAGGACACCCTAGGCCGCAGTTCCATGATTGACTTTGTAGTCGTGTC
The DNA here is from genome assembly GCF_033978795.1 of Nerophis ophidion. Classification (NCBI taxonomy): domain Eukaryota; kingdom Metazoa; phylum Chordata; class Actinopteri; order Syngnathiformes; family Syngnathidae; genus Nerophis; species Nerophis ophidion. The sequence continues at coordinate 44,021,774 of NC_084621.1, read as the reverse complement.
ATCGGATTTGCGGCCTCATGTTCTGGACACTCGGGTGAAGAGAGGGGCGGAGCTTTCTACCGATCACCACCTGGTGGTGAGTTGGCTGCGATGGTGGGGGAGGATGCCGGACAGACCTGGCAGGCCCAAACGCATTGTGAGGGTCTGCTGGGAACGTCTGGCAGAGTCTCCTGTCAGAGAGAGTTTCAATTCACACCTCCGAGAGAACTTTGAACATGTCACGAGGGAGGTGCGGGACATTGAGTCCGAGTGGACCATGTTCCGAACCTCTATTGTCGAGGCGGCTGATTGGAGCTGTGGCCGCAAGGTTGTTGGTGCCTGTCGTGGCGGTAATCCCAGAACCCGTTGGTGGACACCAGCGGTGAGGGATGCCGTCAAGCTGAAGAAGGAGTCCTATCGGGTTCTTTTGGCTCATAGGACTCCGGAGGCAGTGGACGGGTACCGACGGGCCAAGCGGTGTGCAGCTTTAGCGGTAGCCGAGGCAAAAACTCGGACATGGGAGGAGTTCGGGGAAGCCATGGAAAGCGACTTCCGGACGGCTTCAAAGCGATTCTGGACCACCATACGCCGCCGCAGGAAGGGGAAGCAGTGCACTATCAACACCGTGTATGGTGCGGATGGTGTTCTGCTGACTTCGACTGCGGATGTTGTGGATCGGTGGAGGGAATACTTTGAAGACCTCCTCAATCCCACCAACACGTCCCCCTTTGAGGAAGCGGTGCCTGGGGAATCTGTGGTGGACTCTCCTATTTCTGGGGCTGAGGTCGCTGAGGTAGTTAAAAAGCTCCTCGGCGGCAAGGCCCCGGGGGTGGATGAGATCCGCCCGGAGTTCCTTAAGGCTCTAAATGCTGTGGGGCTGTCTTGGTTGACAAGACTCTGCAGCATCGCGTGGACATCGGGGGCGGTACCTCTGGATTGGCAGACCGGGGTGGTGGTCCCTCTCTTTAAGAACGGGGACCGGAGGGTGTGTTCCAACTATCGTGGGATCACACTCCTCAGCCTTCCCGGTAAGGTTTATTCAGGTGTACTGGAGAGGAGGCTACGCCGGATAGTCGAACCTCTTATTCAGGAGGAACAGTGTGGTTTTCGTCCTAGTCGTGGAACCGTGGACCAGCTCTATACTCTCGGCAGGGTTCTTGAGGGTGCATGGGAGTTCGCCCAACCAGTCTACATGTGCTTTGTGGACTTGGAGAAGGCATTCGACCGTGTCCCTCGGGAAGTCCTGTGGGGAGTGCTCAGAGAGTATGGGGTACCGAACTGTCTTATTGTGGCAGTCCGCTCCCTGTATGATCAGTGTCAGAGCTTGGTCCGCATTGCTGGCAGTAAGTCGGACACGTTTCCAGTGAGGGTTGGACTCCGCCAAGGCTGTCCTTTGTCACCCATTCTGTTCATAACTTTTATGGACAGAATTTCTAGGCGCAGCCAAGGCGTTGAGGGGATCCGGTTTGGTGGCCACGGGATTAGATCTTTGCTTTTTGCAGATGATGTAGTCCTGATGGCTTCATCTGGCCGGGATCTTCAGCTCTCACTGGATCGGTTCGCAGCCGAGTGTGAAGCGACCGGAATGAGAATCAGCACCTCCAAGTCCGAGTCCATGGTTCTCGCCCGGAAAAGGGTGGAGTGCCATCTCCGGGTTGGGGAGGAGACCCTGCCCCAAGTGGAGGAGTTCAAGTACCTAGGAGTCTTGTTCACGAGTGGGGGAAGAGTGGATTGTGAGATCGACAGGCGGATCGGTGCGGCGTCTTCAGTAATGCGGACGTTGTATCGATCCGTTGTGGTGAAGAAGGAGCTGAGCCAGAAGGCAAAGCTCTCAATTTACCGGTCGATCTACGTTCCCATCCTCACCTATGGTCATGAGCTCTGGGTCATGACCGAAAGGATAAGATCACGGGTACAAGCGGCCGAAATGAGTTTCCTCCGCCGGGTGGCGGGGCTCTCCCTTAGAGATAGGGTGAGAAGCTCTGCCATCCGGGAGGAGCTCAAAGTAAAGCCGCTGCTCCTCCACATCGAGAGGAGCCAGATGAGGTGGTTCGGGCATCTGGTCAGGATGCCACCCGAACGCCTCCCTAGGGAGGTGTTTAGGGCACGTCCAGCTGGTAGGAGGTCACGGGGAAGACCCAGGACACGTTGGGAAGACTATGTCTCCCGGCTGGCCTGGGAACGCCTCGGGATCCCCCGGGAAGAGCTAGACGAAGTGGCTGGAGAAAGGGAAGTCTGGGCTTCCCTGCTTAGGCTGCTGCCCCCGCGACCCGACCTCGGATAAGCGGAAGATGATGGATGGATGGATGGAAGTTGTTAATAGCTGAGCAATGCAACAAGGACACCAATTAAAGTGCACTGCACAGGTATCTTAGCTTATTTCATTGGTGGACAAAGTCACCCATTCTGTACAGCAAAAGTAATGGTATGGTAGGCACTCTCGCTCTTGCTCTCACGCTACTGTCTTTAATATTCTCAGTAATTCAATTCAGTGTGAGTAATTTCTTCAAATTAGCTTTGGCCTACTTGCTGTTGCGTAGGTGTCTGAATGATTAGCCTGCTGACGGCGCTTCAAGTTGGTTATATTTTTACCAGAGAAAATCAAGCCAACGGGTTTACAACGTCTATTGTTGTCTGTGGCGGCAAAGGTAAAGTGTGTCCTTAGGTCTTCTCTTCGCTTTCTTCCAAGTGTAGAAGACAGATTATAACGAGGAGTGTCAAAAATCAGTCTGTTTTCCCGGTGAAAAGTCCAAACCTCAGGCTTACAAAGACAGAAGTTCTGATTGGACCCCTTGGAGATTTATTTCCCGCCCTTATTTCACATGCTTCCGTCATTGGATATATTACTAACTTATTCCCCCCACCTCTAAAGACAAGATTAAATATGATTGGATTTTGTCTCCGTCAACATTTTTGTATAAATTTCATTCGTTGACAAAATGTCCAATTAACTTTGTCATTATTTTAGTGAGCGTGCATTTTGTTATTATAAGTTGTCATCATATTTTAGTCATGGAAAATTAGGTCATTGAGGATAACGAATCCATCCATCCATCCATCATCAATTTTCTACCAATTTAACGAAGACAAAAACATTTAGTCAACAAAATTAACATTGCTGTACTGAAATATATAATTTAAGTATGCTACTTTTTATTAGAAATGGCAACAGCGAAGGATTTTAGAATGCATGTGCATGTACGAGCCAGTCTGCCCTACAACAAGAAGATAGAGGAAAATTAGGATTTTATTGAATCCAGCATCAGACAACAATAGCAGACTGTCTCAAAGCTCTTTGGGTAAACCTCTATCCAATATGAAGATAATATTTTTGATCCAGTCAATCTACGATGTGCTGCCAATGCCAAGTCTATTCAACCTCTTCACCTGGGGGAAGGTGGAGAGACAGGCGTGCCCCTCTGCCAAAGGAGAGGAACCTTGGAGCACATCCTGAGCTGTTGTCCAAAAGTCCTGGGTGAAGGGTGGTACCGCTGGCGACATGACCAGGTCCTGAAAACCAAAGCCGATTCCATCTACGGGGGAGTCAGTCACAGCAAGAGCCTCCGCTTGGTAAAGATCTGGGGAGAAGTCAACACCGGCTACCCGGAACACCTCCTCTGGTCTGTTGGCAACATCACGCAACTGGGAGCTGTCAGTTGATCCCCCTGCAGTTGGAGTTCCCTAACGTGGTTGCCAAAACATCACTATGGCCAGACATTGTGCTTACCTCAGTGGCCTCCAAGCAGGTAATTGTCTTGGAGCTCACAGTGCCTTGGGAGGAGCGTATGGAGGAAGCCAATGAGAGGAAGAGCGCAAAGTACTCTCAGCTTGTGGAGTGTCAGAGCTATAGGTGGCGAGCGATATGCCGACCCATTGAAGTGGGATGTCAAGGGTTTGTGGGCCTACAGAATGCTTGGCATCCCAGGGGCCAGCCAGCGAAGGGCCATCAAGTTAGCCACTGAAGCAGCAGAAGTGGCATCAAGGTGGCCGTGGATCAGGAGGGGAGAGGTGTGTAGCGCTACCTGGACACAGGCTGGGGCCTGATCAACCCTGGCTGGGGAGGCGGTCTGATTGTTGAAAAACCTGAAACCCCCTGTGATCCTAGTTTACATCACTGATGATGTGTCTCGTTGCACCATTGGTGTTTTTTAAAAAGCTGCCGTATAAAGGAAAAATACATCACAATCGTCCTAAATTCCAAACAGCAAGTTTGGAAGAAGGCACGATTGTTTTGTAAATATTTCCACCATGCTTTCATTCATTGATTTCACATTTTTGGGACTTATGGGGATCACAAATACAAAAAAACAGGTGCCAATACATTATGAAAGGTGTTGTCGCATAACAGGACACCTTTAAAGGATTGTTTTGGATAAATGGTACTGTGAGAGTAGTTTTACTTTTAATTGAGTACTTTTGTGACAAAAAACATTACTTTTACTCCATTTAGTTTAGTCTTTATTTGAAGCGACAATGCACAGAAACATTAAACTCAAAGACAGACATGTTCTGTACCAGATTATAGCTAAACAGCTAATTTCCATCTGCAGTCCCTGGCTACCTAAATTAAAGGGATACAAAAAATCATGGAATACAATTATGACGATAAAATCAAACCATATCATATAATCAAATTAAGAAAAGTCATACTTAATATACACTACAACCACACCTCATTTACATCGTCACACAAAGACAATACATGCTCTTGTTCACATCAGTCATCATTTGTAAAAACAACCATGATTTTAACAGACACACCTCACAATTTACAACAAAAATGCTGTCATGGATAAACATAATACACATTAAGTTGACCTGTCAAACATAGTGCCCTCCTTAGTGACCTTGTGAGCAGCTTGGATTGCTCCAAAGCCACTTTTTAACTTCAATTGTGAAGGAAGAGTAATCTGGTAGACTTTTCAAGTTTGTTTTGAGGTCGTTCCATTCCTTTATGGCTTTATATGAAAAGGCTGATTGTGCAAACGATGTTTTACATCTGGGTACGCCACGCTGCCCCCTGGTGGAGGCTCGTGTGTTTCTAGTGGTCACAGCAGATGTAAACTGGACAAAGTGCTTAAGTGGCGTTGGTGCAGCGTTCTTTAGGATTCGATGAGCCATTCGTATTGATGCTAATCTTTGAATGTTAGGTAAGTTTAACAATCTATATTTTTGGAGAACTAAACAGTGATGGTGATGTTGTGGTTTTTGGTCAAGGATTTTGAGCGATTGTTTGTGCAAAGTTTCCAATGGCCTCAGTGTAATTTTGCTTGCCTGCGACCAACATGTTATATAATAATAAAAACGAGACATAATTATTGCAGTATTATATGTTATATATAGGAGGGGCGGCGGGGTGGACACAGGTCCAGTGGCCATGGATGAAGTACTGGCTGTCCAGAGTTGGGACCCAGGATGGACAGCTCGTCCAGAGTCGGGACCCAGGATGGACCGCTCGCCTGTGTATCGGTTGGGGACATCTCCGCGCTGCTGATCCGCTTCCGCCTGGGATGGTCTCCTGCGGGCTCCACTATGGACGGGACTCTCGCTACTATATTGGATCCACTTTGGACTGGACTCTCACCGCTATATTGGATCCACAATGGACTGGACTTTCACAATATCATGTTAGACCCGCTCGACATCCATTGCTTTCGGTCCCCTGGGGTTGCCCAATGATGCGGTCCTCTTCAATGTTTCTCATAGTCATCATTGTCACTGTCACCAACGTCCCACTGGGTGTGAGTTTTTCCTTGCCCCTATGTGGGCTCTGTACCGAAGATGTCATTGGGGTTTGTGCAGCCCTTTGAGACACTTGTGATTTAGGGCTATATAAATACACATTGATTGATTGAAATTGTTGTAATGACTTTCATTCCGATCGCTACATTTATTTATCTCATTATCGTATTTATTCCTACACCATTGATTACTGCTTGCGTAGATGCATTCATTTAGCTCGTTATAAAGACTTCTTTCAACGGGCACTTTCACGTGACTATTTCGCCAATTAAACGGAGCCTTGCAGTCACATGTGTGCACTTAAACCACACACAAAGTGACATTACGTCAGCCAAGATGATGCCAAAGATGACTTACAAATCACGTAAAAGAACGTTTTTGTCAGTGGAAATGTTTCAGCCCCGTACAAATGGCCTTAAAAGAATGGTTGTGACTGTCGATAAATGGAACCTGATATAGCTTGACTTCAATAAAACTGTGATGAATTATTTAGGAAAAAAGTGTTTGAAATTAACTTTGAACACTTTGTGAGTTCTATGCACATCCTTGCCTTCTACTTGATTTTTAACCTTCCACATCACATACTGAATAATTCCAAACACTCCCATTCGTTCTCACAAGTGATGTTCTTTGTGAAAAGATAAAGGTGGCGGTGCTATCACATCCGCATATTGATCTCTCCTCAGTCTGAACTTGCAAAGAGACTTCCGGCCGGTCACACTGAAGCGCTTTTTCCTTCTATAGCCGGGATGTGGACGTGCAGTCATGTGTGAAATAGAGCGACACAAACACCCACGCAGGCACACACACAAACACACACACACACACACACACACACACACAGAAAGCATTATCCTGTGTTGTCAGACAGGATCCAGTGAATTTGTGCAGAGAGGAGCCTCCTCGTTTGTCTGTGTGCATTTCATTTGAATGTGAAGCCAACCCATTGGTCGCAACTACTGAAGCCTGCAGGGGAGAATCCATTTGAAAGTAAAACAAACATTAATGATTAAATAGCAGAAAATGCACATAGATAGATGTATAGATGGATAGATAGACTTTAAATTAAAAAAAAAAAAATTCTGGTATCACAAAGTGAGGCTAAGAACATCACATAAATAGCATTCTCCCCCCCGGCCACAGTTTACTTATGCGTTGTAATTACTGTCAGTTGGAAAAATAAATAAAATAATAATAATAACACTTCAAGCTCAATAACATTTGCAGCACAGTTCAGCATTGGGATACTTCTTCTCATTCCGACAGATTAGCATCAAACATGGAGGAGCTGTAGTAGAGGCGCTGCACTGAATCAGTGAAGAAAGCCTTTAATAAACAATATTTTGCCCACGAGTAATAGAAAATTTTGATGTATCATATTATATACTTGCATGTTCGAAATAAACTCAAACTCAACTCAACTCTGGGCTTTACAGCAAGGGGTGTCTTTTTGCAGCACTCAATCCAATCAGGGAATGTATTATTCATCCATCCATCCATTTTCTACCGCTTATTCCCTGTCGGGGTCGCGGGGGGCGCTGGCGCCTATCTCAGCTACAATCGGGCGGAAGGCGGGGTACACCCTGGACAAGTATTCTTAGTTCATAAATATACTGGTCGGTCCTGAAAATCTGCATGCTGTGCATGATTCAGTTTACCGTAAATCTTCAATACATCGATGGATTAGAAGGGGAAAATACTTGTTGTTTAGCAACACAGTGGACATTGAAGTGGGCGATCGGGTTGTGGACACTAATTCGGGGCAGATGTAGTATGGGGGTAGGAGCCTCGTTTTGCGTGAAGAAGTGCAGTTAAAATGTCATTTAATGACTGACAGGGCGTTCAGAGGAGATTTCACCACGAACGTATTCCTAGCACCGTCCTGCTCCATTGCTGATGAAAATATCTGGATGCACTGACAGACTCAGTCTAAAAGGTGAAGTTCTATGAGTGTTTCTTATCTTCACTTTTATCGTTATCACCGTTAATTCCAAGTTATTGTGATGGTCCATATCACCTATCCCTACGACCTTGAATTTGACACCTGTGATTAAATTATCATTACAGTAATAACAGGAGACGAAAAATATTGCTTTTCAACCATTTCAATTTCTTCAGTATTTGTTGTATAATTCAAATAAAGTAACAACATGTTGTAAGCAAAAAATCTAGTAAGTGAAACAAATCTAATTTTAAAAGGTTGTGCGCGGACATATAACAACATATCTTTGGGTGGACATCCAGCATCTGTTTTCCAGTCAAGAAAGTTTCTTTCCACCACCAACTGCTTTGTTTTCAGGTCAACTCTTTAGTGCTGTTTACAAACCCTGTTTCCATATGAGTTGGGAAATTGTGTTAGATGTAAATATAAATGGAATACAATGATTTGCAAATTCTTTTCAACCCATATTCCATTGAATGCACAACAAAGACAAGATATTTGATGTTTAAACTCATAAACTTTATTTTTCTTTTACAAATAATAATTAACTTAGAATTTCATGGCTGCAACACGTGCCAAAGTAGTTGGGAAAGGGCATGTTCACCACTGTGTTACATCACCTTTTCTTTTAACAACACTCAATAAACGTTTGGGAACTGAGGAAACTAATTGTTGAAGCTTTGAAAATGGAATTATTTCCCATTCTTGTTTTATGTAGAGCTTTAGTCGTTCAACAGTCCATCGTATTTTACACTTCATAATGCGCCACGCATTTTCGGTGGGAGACAGGTCTGGACTGCAGGCGGACCAGGAAAGTACCCGCACTCTTTTTTTTGCAAAGCCACGCTGTTGTAACACGTGCTGAATGTGGCTTGGCAGTGTCTTGCTGAAATAAGTAGGGGCGTCCATGAAAAAGACTGCGCTTGGATGGCAGCATATGTTGTTTCAAAACCTGTATGTACATTTCAGCATTAATGGTGCCTTCACAGATGTGTAAGTTACCCATGCCTTGGGCACTAATGTACCCCCATACCATCACAGATGCTGGCTTTTGAACTTTGCGTAGATAACAGTCTGGATGGTTCGCTTCCCCTTTGGTCCGGATGACACAATGTCGAATATTTCCAAAAACAATTTGAAATGTGGACTCGTCAGACCACAGAACACTTTTCCACTTTGCACCAGTCCATCTCAGATGATCTCGGGCCCAGAGAAGCCGGCGCTGTTTTTGGATGTTGTTGATAAATGGCTTTTGCTTTGCAAAGTAAGCTTTAACTTGCACTTACAGATGTAGCAACAAACTGTATTTACTGACAGTGGTTTTCTGAAGTGTTCCTGATCCCATGTGGTAATATCCTTCGGAGATTGATGTCGGTTTTTGATACAGTGCCGTCAATGTTGGTTTCCGGCCATACCGCTTACTTGGAGTGATTTCTCCAGATTCTCTGAACCTTTTGATTATATTATGGACCGTAGATGTTGAAATCCCTAAATTTCTTGCAATTGCACTTTGAGAAACATTGTTCTTAAACTGTTTGACTATTTGCTCACACAGTTGTGGACAAAGGGGTGTACCTTTCCCCATCCTTTCTTGTGAAAGACTTGAGCATTTTTGGGAAGCTGTTTTTATACCCAATCATGGCACCCACCTGTTTCCAATTAGCCTGCACACCTGTGGGATGTTCCAACTAAGTGTTTGATGAGCATTCTTTAACTTTATCAGTATTTATTGCCACCTTTCCCAACTTCTTTGTCACGTGTTGCTGGCATCAAATTGTAAAGTTAATGATTATTTGCAAAAAAAACAATGTTTATCAGTGTGAACATCAAAAACCTTGTCTTCGTAGCATATTCAACTGAATATGGGTTAAAAATGATTTGCAAATCATTGTATTCCTTTTTATATTTACATCAACACAATTTCCCAAGTCTTATTGAAACAGGGTTTGTACACTGCTATCATCTGTGCAACGTTTCCCTGTTTGCAAGTTGCCTGCCAGCTCTTCCATGCAACAACAATGTCCTAATGTGTTAGGTCCATCTCATGCTTACTAAAGATGACTAAGGCTTTTTTACACTACCACTTTAAACCATTTAGATGTATTTATTGTTTGTTGTGTAATTCTAATACACTGCCAAATAGTTGTGAGCGAACAGATCTTGCAAGTGCAAAAATGCTCACATGCATTGGGCTGGCATCACATGAACCTCCAGGGGGCCAAGCCCCTCCCTGTTCTTCAAACCTAGTGGCGCCCCTGCTTATTACTGCTTATGCACTAAAATAAAATAAATGACTAAATGTGTGTTTATTGGAGGACATTTAGGTGTTACCAAAGACATGCACCTGGGGTTGGTTGATTGGCAACACTAAAGTAGCCCTTGGTGTGAATGTGAGTGTGAATGTTGTCTGTCTATCTGTGTTGACCTGTGATGAGGTGGCGATTTGTCCAGGGTGTACTGCCTGAATGCAGCTGAGATAGGCTCCAGCAACCCCCACCACCCAAAAGGGACAAGCGATAAAAAATGGTTGGATGGATTTAGATGTTAACTGGCTCTCCACCTTTGCACAAGTAAGCACCCTGCAAAATTACTTGTATCGGATCTTATAGCAAAGAAGTTTTGTACTTTTTTTTTTTGCCGATATCAGAACACCTGATTACAAACATAGTTCGACTCCCACAGTCTATACACAAAAGTATCTTTCTGCAGGGGGAAAAATGATTATTTGTTGTAAAAGCCCTCCTTATCTTCTATCAGTGTGTTCTCACAGAAACTGTTTCCAGTCCTTATATTATGACACACACTTCTTATAGTGCAGTGGTTGGAAATCATCTCTTTGTAATACTAAACAGGTGAGAAGAAGAGTTTAAAAAGCAAAGGGGAAGGCAAGAATGAAAAAGCAGAAAAAAGCACTATGGATAAGAACAGCGATGCAAAGGTGAGAAGAAAGTGAGTGAGATGTCATAAGTGCTGAACAGAACTTTTATTCTCCTTGAAAGATCTGAATAGACATGATGTAAAAGCACAGGTGAGCAACCTGACGTGAAGGAAGTATGTCGCCTGTACTTACTCTACAACATTATTTTCAAAGATGTGTGCGCTGTGTCTTGAAAGGAAAAGCCACAGAGAGGAAATTAAGACAAACTGTTTCGGCTTGACTGTAATTAGTTTCAAGGTTGTGAAAGCCTAAACCTCGATACTGATCTAAGCTCTCTTGGGACAAGGCTCGCAAGCTTGCAGACTCATTTGTAGCTAAGTTCAGCTCACATTTCTCACTACGAAAAGACAAGGGAAAAAAATGGTACAATTTTCCCTTAGAAATGCTATTACTGTATAGTTGTACCTCAATTTACAAGGTTAATTGATTCTGTGACCAGGCTCTTAACTTACAACACTTGTATCTCAAATCAGTCTGCCATTTAAATGAATTGCATTAAATTGAATTATTGCTTGGCCTTCCAGAACATCACCATTTTGGTTATGGTTGGTTATGGCAGTGGTTCTCAAATGGGGGTATGTGTACCTCTGGGGTACTTGAAGGTATGCCTAGGGGTACGTGAAATTTTTTTTTAAATGTTCAGAAAATAGCAACAATTCAAAAATCCTTTATAAATATATTAATTGAATAATACTTCAACAAAATATGACTGTAAATTCATAAACTGTGAAAAGAAATGCAATGCAATATTCATTTTTGTGGACATGTTCCATAAATATAGATTACTTTTTTTGTGAAGAAATGTTTAGAATTAAGTTCATGAATCCAGATGGATCTCTATTACAATCCCCAAAGAGGGCACTTTAAGATGATGATTACTTCTATGTGTAGAAATATTTATTTATAATTGAATCAACATTTCTTTAGTTATTTGTATATATTTTTTGCCAAATAGTTCAAGAACGACCACTACAAATGAGCAATATTTTGCACAGTTATACAATTTAATAAATCAGAAACTGATGACATAGTGCTGTGTTTTACTTCTTTATCTCCTTTTTTCAACCAAAAATGCTTTGCTCTGATTAGGTGGTACTTGAATTAAAAAAATGTTCACAGGGGTACATCACTGAAAAAATGGTTGTGAACCACTGTGTTATGGTGTTAGTTTATTTCAAACATGCATACAGTTAATATATGATACATCACATATTTCCAGTTTCCTTTTACAAAGTGTCTGAGATGACGAGGAAGAAGCAAAGTGTCAGGTTCAAACAATGACAGCGTCTATTAAACAAGACAAAAGGCAAAGAATCAACCGGAGACAGAATTAAATTTCAAAACAGATCCGAGGAGAGACATGGCCACTGTACACTCTTTGTACAGTCCTGCACCAAGCTCTGCCCCAAGATCATACTCCTCGTTCTTAATTTGACTTTCACCCCCTTCCTTCCCACAGCTGCTTCCTCGGGGACAGCGTTGCCTTCGGCTACCGAACAATTCAAAGAGGCTTCCATAAAATTGTTCAAAGAGACTCCCATAAAATATATCAACAAGAGTTCGTAAAAATACTTAAAAGAGTTCTTCTGGAAGTTGGGCAGATCCTGCCATCTGTCCGCTTGGAAGTCCAGTCAAGTTTTACGAGCATTTTTCTTGGAAGGTTTCAGCCTTTTGTCTTCTTGTCTGGAACACAATGTAATACAAAGTTTTTTTTTGATAATTTACACACATTTTTTCTGACATTTCCCCCCTGTTTATAAAATAATTTCCCCAGATTCTTATCATCCCCAATAACTTCTTCTTGCAATTTTCATTTATTGTTCAATTTCCTAGAACCATGTTATGTTACTTGCTCGGTCATAAGGAACAAATCAATTTGCCAAAACAGGAACCAATTATTATCAAACTTTGACACACCATCAAATGGTTTGCTTACAACTGTGACAGTGGAATTTGCAGTGTGCTAATTAACATGTCCCTTTGATAACACAAATACAATACCAAATACTTTTTTCCCATTATATGACCTTTTTACAATGTTCTTAGTGTACTCAGTTTGGTCTTTCCACTGACTTTACTGCTGTCTTAGTTGTTTACAACCTCTCTCCCCCCTTGGAGGATGCCAATGTTTTCTTTCATTGATTTTTCAAAATGTTGGTTGCTGATAAAGTCTTCCAAATATTATTTCAAATGGTCCGAGTCCTGTTGTACTTGTAAGGTTCATTTACTGTACATCTTTACTAACTCTTTGCATAATGCTTTTGCTACTATTAGCACATCTGCTTTTCCTGTAGGAAATATTTCTACCTACTTTGAAAATGCATCTACTATGACCAGACAATAATGTTTTCCTTCACTCTTATTTAGTTCAATAAAATCCATGCATAGATGTTGTATACAATTTTTTTTTTTTTTTTTTTTTTTTTTTTTTTTTTTTATACGAATTAAACTATAGGAAGTATATGAGGCTAGTCTTTTCCCTCCTGTTGAGCCATGAGTTCACCTATGGCTGAAAACTGCTACCCACTTATACAGATTTTTTGGTAAGATTACTTTATTGTCTGGAGATACAGTACATAGATGTCTTCTTTGTTCAACATGACTCCATTTTTTTTTAATTCATTTATCTTTTTCTTTTCGAGTACTTTGTTGTTGCATATATTATAGTGTATCATAATTCATGTCACAAATTTTTAGTTTGAAATTTGTATTTCTTTTTCTGCTGCTTGTTTTGCTGTTTTGTCAGCAAACACATTTTTTTGTGATATTGTGTCAATTCCTTTTGTGTGCGCTGCATATTTGCAAATTGCTTTGTTAGCTGGTAGCTGTACTGCTTTTACAATTATTTTTTTTCTAATAGTCTTCCATGTTTGACAGGTTTTCCTGTTGACGTTATTATTCCTATATTTTTCCAGTGTTGTGCAAATGTGTGGACTGTTGAAAATGTGTAATGGCTATCTGTGTATATTGTAACTTTTAGATCTTTCATTACTTTACATGCTTCTATTAGTGTTACTAATTCTGCAGCTTGCATTGAGTAATTTGATGGTCATTTGATAGCTTTCAAAATGTTCATTGCTGTAACAACCACACATCCTATTATATTTTTATTTCACAGAATTCTGCTTTAGCTTCTGAATACTACTCTACGGATGATTACATTTTTTACATTCATTTACTTCATGGAGCTACTATTTAAGCATAATTTGGTATCAGACTTCTACAGTAATTAGTTAATCCTAAAAATTACTTCATTTGCTTTTTGGTTTGTGTTTTTTTCTATTTGTAGTACTTCTGTTTTTCTGCTTCCTACAATAGTGCGTCCATATTTGTTTAGGGAATGTCTTACATACTTTACTTCTGTTTTGCATAATTGGACTTTTATTTTGCTTACTTTGTGTTCTTCACTATGTAGATTATTTAGTAACGCTAATGTTATTTTTCTCCTAATTCAAATTTTAGACGCATTACTTTATGTAATTTTTTAAGTAACATTTTAAACTCACTTTATTGTCTGTACGCCACTTAATCTATACTTTTACTCAGAATTTATATTCTTCCCATTGTTTATATTTCTTATTTCTTATTTCTTATTCTTATTTGCAATTATTATTCAACAATATTAAAAGCAAATAGTTGTCTGTCGCTAATTGATAGTTGTTTTGATTGCCATGTCTTCCTATTTATTCTTTGTTATTTTATTATCTTATCTTAGCTCAACACCCAGATGTATGGTGTACTGCAAATGTCTAAAACATAATTTAACCTAAGAATGTTATACTACATTTCAATGTTAAACCTACTTTAAACTTACATTCAATTTCACACCTCCCCCAATGCACCACGCACACACACGCACACAAAGTTGTGTGTGAGTGCCCGAGTGCACTTCCCAGGGCTAAAGTCAGCAACACTTGAAGTGCGTTTTTTTCTTCTTTCCTCAGCTATACACTTGTATCCCACGTTACCATGTTATACATATCAACTCTTATTATAGTTATTAATCTAAGTTTTTATTTTTTCCAATATTAAAAAAATATATATATGTGTATATATTTATATGTATATATATATATATATATAAATATATATATATATATACATATATATATATATATATATATATATAAATATATATATATATATATAAAAGCGCTATTTATATACCCAAACATACATGTATATCTTCAGTCTACATTTTCCATCCATCCATCCATTTTCTACCGCTTATTCCCTTTCGGGGTCGCGGGGGTGGCGACTTGTCCAGGGTGTACCCCGCCTTCCGCCCGATTGTAGTCTACATTTTCTTCATATCTTATTTCAATACCCCCACATTATCTCCGTCGTACGCATTAGTTTATTGCATTTTGCATTAAATGTTATTATTATTTTCTTCTCATTTCTTCATCTATTTTTACTTTTATATCACTTTAGCACTTTGAGATGTTCTCCTATTTTAGGTTTATTTTAACCCTATTTTTATTTTTAACCTATTTTTATTTTTATTTGAACCTCCAGGGTTTTTACACAATTTGTACCTGGAAAGAGAAACACTTAAACACACATTAACAAACAAACAAACAAGTTTGCAGCAATCTTACCACCAATGGCATACGCTGACAACATGACGAATTGGTGTCGTCTTTTAACAGTCATTCTAAATTACTTTGTTAATCTTTTTTATTTTTTATTTTATATATTTTTTCCAAGACAGTCTCTTGCAAAATGTCCTTTTCTGCCACAACTCCAATAGTAGGGTGTAACCGCTGTTATTGTTGTTGCTGTCTTCTATTGTCTTTTGCTTTTTCACTACTCCCGCATTGAGTGCATGGTTTATATATTCTTCTAATGTGCCTTTTTTAAACATCTTATATTTACTTTTGACCTTCTTTTTGCCTTCTGTTACCTCCTTGTTACCTTCTTTTTACCTTTTTACAACCATCTAACATTTACTTTTTCCTCTGTCTCTCTCTTCTGCCTGTTGCAGTGCGCCGTCTCATCATCTTACTTTCTGCAAAATAACACCTTCTCACTCCCCTTACTCTCTCTCTTTCCCTTCTCTCTGGCCCTGGCCACTTTTAGCCAAAATTCTACATCCTTTTCTCCTTCTTCCTTCATCTTTTTAACATTGCCTTTTGTTTTTGGTTTTATGGCACCTCTAAGTTCTACTAATTTGGTTGTTTTTAATTGTCCCTCAAATTTGTAATCTTTTATCCCTTTATTTTAAATTTTTGATTTTATCAGAATCCTGTTTTTGATTACTTTCCAATCTTTACCTTTTAGTTTATCTGAAGGTTTATTTTTACTCTGTCCTTTTCCAATTTTAATCAGTTTGGAGTAATCCGTTGTCCCATAGAGAGACAAAGTTTTAAGGATTACTTTTGTCTTTGTTGTAAGATAGTGGTTTAATTTATTATTGTGGTACACGTCGCTTCTAATGATCTATTGCCAACGATGGATTCTGATTCGTCATCTATGTTGCTGCTCCTCAATCTTAGCGCTGCTTTCGATACCGTCGATCATAATATTTTATTAGAACGTATCAAAACAACGAATTGGTATGTCAGACTTAGCCCTGTCTTGGTTTAACTCATATCTTACTGATAGGATGCAGTGCGTCTCCCATAACAATGTGACCTCGGACTACGTTAAGGTAACGTGTGGAGTTCCCCAGGGTTCGGTCCTTGGCCCTGCACTCTTTAGCATCTACATGCTGCCGCTAGGTGACATCATACGCAAATACAGTGTTAGCTTTCACTGTTATGCTAATGACACCCAACTCTACATGCCCCTAAAGCTGACCAACATGCCGGATTGTAGTCAGCTGGAGGCGTGTCTTAATGAAATTAAACAATGGATGTCCGCTAACTTTTTGCAACTCAACGCCAAAAAAACGGAAATGCTGATTATCGGTCCTGCTAGACACCGACCTCTACTTAATGATACAACTCTAACATTTGACAACCAAACAATTAAACAAGGCGACTCGGTAAAGAATCTGGGTGTTATCTTTGACCCAACTCTCTCCTTTGAGTCACACATTAAAAGCGTTACTAAAACGGCCTTCTTTCATCTCCGTAATATCGCTAAAATTTGCTCCATTCTGTCCACTAAAGACGCTGAGATCATTATCCATGCGTTTGTTACGTCTCGCCTCGATTACTGTAACGTATTATTTTCAAGTCTCCCCATGTCTAGCATTAAAAGATTACAGTTGGTACAAAATGCGGCTGCTAGACTTTTGACAAGAACAAGAAAGTTTGATCACATTACGCCTGTACTGGCTCACCTGCACTGGCTTCCTGTGCACTTAAGATGTGACTTTAAGGTTTTACTACTTTTGTATAAAATACTACACGGTCTAGTTCCATCCTATCTTGCCAATTGTATTGTACCATATGTCCCGGCAGGAAATCTGTGTTCAAAGGACTCCGGCTTATTAGTGATTCCCAAAGCCCAAAAAAAGTCTGCGGGCTATAGAGCGTTTTCATTTCGGGCTCCAGTACTCTGGAATGCCCTCCCGGTAAAAGTACAAGATGCCACCTCAGTAGAAGCATTTAAGTCTCACCTTAAAACTCATTTGTATACTCTAGCCTTTAAATAGACTCCCTTTTTAGACCAGTTGATCTGCCGTTTCTTTTCTTTTTCTCCTATGTCCCACTCTCCCTTGTGGAGGGGGTCCGGTCCGAGATGGTGGCCATGTACTACTTGCCTGTGTATCGGCTGGGGACATCTCTGCGCTGCTGATCCGCCTCCGCTTGGGATGTTTTCCTGCTGGCTCCGCTGTGAACGGGACTCTCGCTGCTGTGTTGGATCCGCTTTGGACTGGACTCTTGCGACTGTGTTGGATCCATTATGGATTTTCACAGTATCATGTTAGACCCGCTCGACATCCATTGCTTTCCTCCTCTCCAAGGTTCTCATAGTCATCATTGACCTATCTCAACATGTGTTGAAAGAATAGGAATGGAATAAAAAATAAATAAAGTAACAAAATTAACAAAATTACTACAAAACATTGATTGATGTCGTTGTGGTTTGTGTTGTAGTTTGTGTTGTGGTTTGTGCAGCCCTTTTAGACACTAGTGATTTAAGGCTATATGAACATTGATTGATTGATTGGCAACACTAAATGGTCCCTGGTATGTGAATATGAGTGTGAATGTTGTCCGTCTATCTATGTTGGCCCTGCGATGAGGTAGTGACTTGTCCAGGGTGTACAGTGCAGCTGGCAGAGGTGGATAGTAACGCGCTACATTTAGTCCGTTACATCTACTTGAGTAACTTTTGGGATAAATTGTACTTCTAAGAGTAGTTTTAATGCAACATACTTTTACATTTCCTTGAGTATATTTATAGAGAAAAAACGCCACTTTTACTCCGCTCCATTTATCTACATTCAGCTCGCTCCTGGCTACCGATTTTTATCGATCTGCTAGCTTTGTTTCTTTTTGTTTTGTCAGACAGACCTTCAAAGTAGGATCTATCACATGCCTGCGTTTCACCAATGAAATGCTGTCACTGACTCCGTTTGACCCCGTTCAACCAATCAAATGCAGTCACTGGTGATGTTTGACTCTGTTTCACCAATCAAACTGAGCCAAGCGGTCACATGATTAACTGCACATTTTTTATTTATTTTTTTATAAACCTTTATTTATAAATTTCAACATTTACAAACAGTTGAAAATAATAATCAAAGTAAGTACAAAAACAGTACAAAACAGTATAAAAACTGTACAAAACAGCTCCAGGGGGGTGTAAATTCAAAGTAACTAAAATAGAATGCAAAAAAACAACAACAACAACAACAACAAAAATATATATATAAAATAAACAAAGTGCAAAGCCATAGGCTCACTCAATCTCAGTAAATAACTTAAATTTGGAATACAGTATCATCATTTTCACACCTTTTTGGTTGTTAGAGGCACAAAAAACAGGTCGGGTATTGAGAAACTAACATTTATGAATATAAAACTTAGCCAATAGTATAATGAGGTTGCAAAGGTAAAATTCATTTTCAAATTTTTTTTCAATACATTTCCTACCGCTTATTCCCTTTTGGGGTAGCGGGGGGCGCTGGCGCCTATCTCAGCTACAATCGGGCGGAAGGCGGGGTACACCCTCGACAAGTCGCCACCTCATCAAAGGGCCAACACAGATAGACAGACAACATTCACACTCACATTCACACACTAGGGCCAATTTAGTGTTGCCAAACAACCTATCCCCAGGTGCATTTTTTTGGAAGTAGGAGGAAGCCGGAGTACCCGGAGAGAACCCACGCATTCACGGGGAGAATATGCAAACTCCACACAGAAAGATCCCGAGCCTGGGATTGAACCCAGGACTGCAGGACCTTCGTATTGTGAGGCAGATGCACTAACCCCTCTTCCACGGTGTAAAACCAAATATATATTATGTAATATATATTATTGTTTTAGTTTCTTAAGAGATATTCTTGGCTCTGAATTTGTTCATTGCTATTTTTATGTTTTTGTGCATTACTTGTTGCCGTCGTCATTAAACGAACAGGTTACTCATCAGTTACTCATTACTTGAGTAGTTTTTTCACAACATACTTTTTCCTTTTACTCAAGTATATATTTGGGTGACTCTTCCTTACTTTTACTTGAGTAATAAATCTCTAAAGTAACAGTACTCTTACTTGAATAAAATTTCAGGCTACTCTGCCTACCTCTTGCAGCTGGGATAGGCTCCAGTGACCTTGAGAGGGACAAGCGGTTGAAAATGGATGGATGGCTGCAGTGACGTGCGGTGTGGTTCATGGCTGGTGAGGCACTGACTTCATCACAGTCAGATTTACAAACATATGAACCCTAAAGAGTATGTTATTTACAGAGGTGGGTAGTAACGCGCTACATTTACTCCGTTACATTTACTTGAGTAACTTTTGGGATAAATTGTACTTCTACGAGTAGTTTTTATGCAACAAACTTTTACTTTTACTTGAGTATATTTATAGAGAAGAAACGCTACTTTTACTCCGTTCCATTTATCTACATTAAACTCGCTACTCACTACTTTTTTTATCGATCTATTAATGTTTGTTTTGGTTAATGACAGAGCTTCAAAGTAGAATCTACGCATGCCTGTGTTTCACCAATCACATGCAGTCACTGGTGAGGTTGGACCAATCAAACAGAGCCAGGCGGTCACATGACCGTGATACGTAAAACCCGACTTAAACATGTTGACAAACTTATTTGGGTGTTACCATTTAGTGGTCAATTGTACAGAATATGTACTGTATTGTGCAATATAATAATAAAAGTTTCAATCAATCAATCAATCAAAAGTGTAAAGGAAAAAAGACACTTTTTATTTCAACCGTACTTCCCGTCAAAAGCCTAAAGACTGATCGCACAGTTCCTGTCTTCACAATAAAAGCGCTGCTCCGTCGTGCCTGCGTTAACAAAATAAGAGTCTCCGAAAGCCAGCGCAAACAAGCTAGCAAGCTACGGAGTTGGCCGCCAATGTATTTCTTGTAAAGTGTATAAAAACGAATATGGAAGTTGGACAAATAAAATGCCAAAAACCAACGACTTTCATGTGGTATTAGACAGAAAAGAGGAACTTTTTTTCTCCTCCATTTGAAAACCTGGACGTCTTGATTCCAATCAGTGCAAGTCATCAGAATCAGGTAATACACCAACTTATATTCTTGTCTTCATGAAAGATAGGAATCTATATGTTAAACATGCATGTATATTCATTAAAACACCTTCAACATGTGAACAAAAACGGCAAAATAAATAAATATAAATTATATACTGTATTTATAAATGTATATATATATATATATATATATATATATATATATATATATATATATATATATATATATATATATATGATATGTGTGTGTATAAATGATTTGTGTGTGTGTGTGTGTATGATATGTGTGTGTATGTATATGTATATACTAGGTAGATCACCTCGACTTGGTCATTTACTAAGTAATTGATAAACGTTGAAAACTTATTTGGGTGTTACCATTTAGTGGTCAATTGTACGGAATATGTACTGTACTGTGCAATCTACTATTACAAGTTTTAATCAATCAATCAAATCAATGAATGCCTACTGAGGCTATGGTGCTGTTAAGTTATTGTGGCTCAATGTGCCATTTTTTTATTTTATTTTAATGTACTATTATTTAATATATAATATTGATTTAGTTGCTTAAGAGATATTCCTGGCTCTGAATTTGCCCATTGCTATTTTTATATTTTTGTGCATTATTTGTTGCCGTAATCAGGTTACTCATCAGTTACTCAGTACTTGAGTAGATTTTTCACAACATACTTTTTACTTTTACTCAAGTAAATATTGGGGTGACTACTCCTTACTTTTACTTGAGTAATAAATCTCTAAAGTAACAGTACTCTTACTTGAGTACAATTTCTGGCTACTCTACCCACCTCTGGTTATTTACCATTTGATTGTCAACACTTAACGGGTTATGTTTAAAAGCTCATACCAGCATTCTACCCTGCTTGGCACTCAGCATCAAGGGTTGGAATTGGGAGTTAAATCACCACAAATGATTCCCTGGCGCGGCGCCGCCGCTGCCCACTGCTCTCCTCACCTCCCAAGGGGATGGGTCAAATGCAGAGAACAAATTTCACCACACCTAGTGTGTGTGTGTGAGACAATCATTGGTACTTTAACTTAACTTTAACTTTACACATACAAACTGTAGCACACAAAAAAAGGACATTTAATAAAAAAAAAAACGTTAAAATGGTTTTACCTTTACTTATAAATGAGGTCCATGCGCCGCTCCTTTTGAACAAAAGCATTGATAACTTGTTTATGGAAGTCTTCCTTATCTTTTTTCAGTTTTAAAAGTTTCTCTGTCTTGATGGAGATCTTCCATTAATTATTACCTCCTGTTTTGATTGAAAGTCCAGTTTAGAAAACAGTTTTATTTTAGATATGTAATCCTCCATGTTGAAAAAATAGACGATCGCTGCTAACTGTTGCTGCTTGTTGTCACTTCTGCAGCAGAGTAGTCGCAAGAATGATCCCTGGGATCACTAGCGCCCTCTACCACCTGGAGGCGGGATTACTGCGAGCCTCACCCAGTGCGTCTTCGCAGCCGTTTTATGATTGCTCAGCACAAGAAATACGTTACACACATACAGTTGTTGATAAAATACACTGTACATTATATACCTCAACTAACTAAACTATGGACATTTACAATATCATTCATATAGCAATACAGTCTCACTGCACAGCAGGCCAGCAGTTAGCCGAGTCACATGGTGAGGCTCAACTGGCTGGTGACTCACCGCAAGTCTCTTCTCAGTATTTGAACGACAAATGTGAAAATTCAGTGATTTTGAATTAAAGTAATTTAAAACTGGTGCAATTATATGGAAAATAACTTTATAGTATAATCACTGGATACATACAACAATTTAATTATTATTTGTTTTCTATGATGGCCCGTGAAACCGGCCTGCCCTGACTGTACGTCACTGGATGGCTGGAAGATAGATGTTTTTTAAATATGTAGAAAAATAAATAAACATTTTACAAAAAAAAACGGATGCGAAATATACACAGCATGCTTATTTTAAATAGCTAGCCACTGACAGACTAACGCTCATATTTGTTTCACTTGCATGCAACTGTAATAGGCTGTGTATGTGTAATGGCTGGTAGCTCATCACTTGAAACATTTGGCCTTTTTCCATCCAATACATTTTCACAGGATCATTTTCATTTCAATAAAGTTCCCCGGTCCTGTGTTTTCACCAAAAAATACTAAATGTATTTCTTCGGGAACCTTTCAGAGTTCCTGCCAGCAAGGTGGGACTTTTGGAAAGTTCCCGAAACCTTATCTGTGGCGGGTTGCGCCGTCGACCGCTGATTGAATGAACACATTTGAAGGCGTTCCTAAAACATATTTTTTGAACACAGCACTGCCATTTACAGAATGCAAAACAACCTAATTGTTTCTTATTTCTCATTTATTTGTATTACAACAAGCTTGACAACGGAGAGAAAGAAGAACAAAATTAATTTTTGACTTGCAGAAACTTTTGTAAGGGCATCTTTGTGCCAAAAAATGCTGATCAGTTGGACTATCCTGCACAGTTTTTATTTAGTCGTAGTCTAAAAAATTCTGCGTTTGCACATTGGGCAAAAGCCTCGTACAGCGTCCAGTTTTTATTTTGACCTCCACAGTTATCGGCCCAAAAGAGTATGCAAGGGGAAGAATCAAGAACAATACATTTAATGAAGGTGCTTGCAACGTCCTGGGCCATTCTTCCAAATATCCCCTCGTGCCATAATATCACATAATCAGGTTGACCGTCGGCCCCCATTCGTGCAAATGTCTCATTAAAGACAATAAGGCGACTGACAAAGAAGCTCCGATTGGTCCCCTGAGATACTAGGTTTTTCTGTTGTATCTACGCCGTTATGTGGTAGTTGCTGGGTCCTGCCATGCGCGTAACAGCTTACTTACGGAACAAATTACAATATCGCATACACTAATGTAAAGCATATCACCTAGGAACTCCAAAATTATTATCAGCTCAGTTTTGACCAAAATTGAGTTACTCGATTTTGCCTTTGGAAGGGAGACCTGTCGCCGATCTCGGAGCCGGCCCCAACGCACCCCGCCTCTCTGCAGGTCCACAGGCCACGCCTCCTCACAGGCCTATAGTGTCTGTTCATTTGATAATAGTTGTATGATGGCAACAGCTTGACACTGGAACATAACTTTTCTATTTCCATACTTTTCTATAGATAACTGGTTTTAAATCTAAATAAATATGACCAAAGTGTCAGGCTTAGAACAACATGCATTTAGGAACAGTCTTCAACTGTTCTAGTTGGTATGTTGGATGCTTTTCTCCATGCTCGGTGTGATGCAAATCAGTTCCTTGCTCCACAAAACAAGCAAAGCGCTAAATGAGGACACTGGGAAAATGATGCTTTGCAGGTTCTTATCAGTGCATGTCTCCTTTGCGCATGCAGTGTTAGTGCAGCATTACTCAACAACGCCAGGGGGAGAGCTCTGTGGGCGCCATGGAGCTGCAGGAATTCAGGACACAGGCCAGCCGTCCTGCACTCCGGGACATCCAGCTTGGAAGAGTGATGAGGGAGTAAAGGACAACTGTGGGTCTCCCCTGTAGGTTAATGTGGCTTGATCTGTTACACAACTGTCCTCTTGTGGGCGCATCCATCTCCAAACAGCTGGAGGATGAATACAAGTGAGAGAATGAGGGCTGAGTGGAAATAAAGCCACCATGAAAAATATGGCGTCTGAGCTGATTATACAAAGAAATCAGTATCTGCTCACAAAGACTTTGTGTAATGTATTGAATATTATCAATGGTATATATAATGAGTAGTGGGGTCATTTCAATTGTGCTGGACTTTTACTTTTTGGACATATGAAGATGTATTTAATATTAAATAATATTATATACCCATTTGGACTTGGATTTAAGACTTCGATATCAGATTTTGCAACGTGTGTCTATGAGTATCATCACACTTTTTATCTCAGCTATAATTGGCACCCAAGTTGTGGGTCACAACAAAGCCAAAAAGAGGCAAACGCACTTGATTATTTTTTTAAAAAGATCACTAAGCTTAAACCTCAAGTGAAAATTAAGATCTTGTGGCTATTTTTAAGGAATATACCCCAGAAAATGTTCAGTTCAACTTTTTATTGTACTACTTTAGAGCAGGGGTGTCCAACACATTTTAGCTTAGGGGCCGCATAGAAGAACATCTTTTCCAGACTGGGCCGGAATAGTAAAATCATGCCATGATAACTTAAAAACAAACACAACTTCCGGTTGTTTTCTTTGTTTTACTTTGGCAAAAATAGGACAAGCACATTCTGAAAACGTACAAATAATCTTCTGGACAAAACACTTCAAATTTAATGAAAATTCTGAGGAAATTGGTGCAGTTTCAAAACACAATCAGTTTAGACTTCGTCTCAGTGTATGTACAAAGCCAGAATTAAACTTTAAGTCACAGTCTCTCTGGGATTAAGCACAAACACAACATGTAAACTCTTCAAGGTTGTTGTGGCCTTAAAAAAAAAAAATCCAAATCCAGATCAGTTGAAAATCTCTATTTAATAACTAAAAATCACTGGAGAAAATAAATCAGTAGTAACAAAAGATCAGCTAT
>NC_084621.1:43829477-43994477 GCF_033978795.1 Nerophis ophidion | reverse complement strand
AATTGAAGACACCTGTTCTAACTAATCACCTGTATAAAAGACACCTGATCAGAGACTCAGACAAATTCCAAGCTCTCCAACATGGGTAAGACAAAATAACTCTCTCAAGACCTCAGAGACAGGATTGTTGGCCTGCACAAATCTGGAATGGGCTACAAAAACATTAGCAAGATGCTGGGAATCAAAGTAACAAACATTGGTGCAACTGTTAGAAAATTTAAAAAGTATAACATGACCATCAACAGACCTCGATCTGATGCTCCACAGAAGATTTCACCTCATGGGGTTGCAATGATCATGAGAACTGTGAGAAATCGTCCTGCAACCACTCAGCAGGAGTTAGTTAATGACCTCAAGGCCGCTGGGACCACAGTCACCAGGAAAACAGTTGGCAACACTTTGCGACGGAATGGGTTAAAATCCTGCAGTGCCCGAAAGGTACCCCTGCTTAAGAAGGCACATGTGGAGGCCCGCCTAAAGTATGCCAATGATCACCTCAAAGATGCACAAAGTGATTGGGAGAAGGTTCTATGGTCACACGAGACCAAAATTGAACTATTTGGCCTAAACTCTACACGTCGTGTGTGGAGAAAGAAAAATGCTGCCTATGACCCAAGAACACTGTGCCCACCATCAAGCATGGAGGTGGAAGCATTATGTTTTGGGGGTGTTTCTCTGCCAAGAGCACAGGGCTACTACACCGCATCAGTGGGAAGATGGATGGAGCCATGTACCGTGCAGTCTTGAGGGACAACCTCCTCCCCTCTGCCAGGAAGCTGAAAATGGGCCGGGGTTGGGTCTTCCAACATGACAACGATCCAAAGCATACAGCAAAGGCAACAAAGGAGTGGCTCAAGAAGAACCATATTAAGGTCATGGAGTGGCCCAGCCAGTCTCCGGACCTCAATCCTATTGAAAATCTATGGAGGGAGCTGAAGGTCCGAGTTGCCAAGCGACAGCCCACCAACCTGAATGATCTCGAGAGGATCTGCAGAGAAGAGTGGGCCAAAATTCCCCCTGATATGTGTGCTAACCTTGTGGTTAACTACCACAAACGTCTGACCGCTGTGCTTGCAAACAAAGGCTTTGCCACCAAGTATTAACTGCTTTTGTCTAGAGGGATCAAATACTTATTTTCCTCAATGAAATACGAATGAATTAAAATATATTCTTGAAAGTTATTTTCTGGATTTTCGTTTTGATATTCTGTCTCTCCATGTTAGAATACATCTACCATTAAAAGTATAGAATAATCATGTCTTTATTAGTGGGCAAACCAACAAAATCAGCAAGGGATCAAATACTTTTTACTCTCACTTATATATATGTATTTTATATATCTATCTATATTTTTAGAAGCTTATATACTGTATATATATATATATATATATATATATATATATATATATATATATATATATATAGAGAGAGAGAGAGAGAGATATATAGATAAATATATGTACATATATATATATATACGTATAAATACATATATATTTTATAGATGTGTGGATATATCTATGTATAAATATAACATATCTATGCATATACAAAAATGTGTATGTGCAGTATATATATATATATATATATATATATATATATATATATATATATGTGTATATATATATATATATAAATACATTTTAATGTTTGTGCATATATATATATATATATTTGAAATAAACTAACACCATAACCCAGTGGTTCACAACCATTTTTCAGTGATGTACCCCCTGTGAAAAATGTTTCAATTCAAGTACCCCCTAATCAGAGCAAAGCAATTTTGGTTGAAAAAAAGGGATAGTAAAATATAGCACTATATCATCAGTTTCTGATTTTTTAAATTGTATAACAGTGCAATACATTGCTCATTTGTATTGGTCTTTCTTGAACTATTTGGCAAAAAAGATATACAAATAACTAAAAACTTGTTGAAAAATAAAAAAGTGATTCAAGTATAAAAAATAAAGATTTCTACACATAGAAGTAATCATCAACTTAAAGTGCCCTCTTTGGGGATTGTAATAGAGATCCATCTGGATTCATGAACTTTATTCTAAACATTTCTTCACAAAAAAATACATCTTTAACTTCAATATTTATGGAACATGTTCACAAAAAATCTAGCTGTCAACACTGAATATTGCATTGTTGCATTTATTTTCACAGTTTATGAACTTACATTCATATGTTGTTGAAGTATTATTTAATGAATATATTTATAAAGAATTTTTGAATTGTTGCTATTTTTAGAATATTTTAGAAAAATCTCGCGTACCCCTTGGCATACCTTCAAGTACCCCCAGGGGTACGTGTACCCCCATTTGAGAACCACTGGCCCAGAAAAATTAATGGATGTCCTCACAAATATTGGTATGAATATGAAGTATTAAATGCATTAGCAAAAACATGTATTTTTTGTCGTTGCCTCTACATTTTTTACATTGTTGAAATTGAATGTTTGAAAAGCTTGAAAGACCACTTTCCACAGGCTGTAGAAATGTATGTATGTGAATAAAGAAGTTGGCGTGAGGCACCGCACATTTCCACATTTCCAAGTGCGTAAACAAGGTTTTTATGCAGATGCACGTTTATTACATGAGTCCCCGGGTCTTTGGCTATTGTGTGTTTGACATTTTCTAGTGTTTCTGTGTGCACCTCCATGCTGCATTACCTATGTGTCTTTTGTCATAAATTTTTACTTGCATTTTGCCTTTAGTCTCTACATGTTGGGCTCACATTGCAAGCAACAGTGCCAGAGCGTCACAGATATACAGAAAGCAAACGCAGCTAAAATACCAATTTAAAAGTCACTTAGAAAATGTCATGATCCATGGTCCGGATCATGTTTTTGTTATGTTCTGTTAGTTTTGGACTCCATTAGTTCCTGTTTTTTGTGCACTCTTGTTTGTTTTGGTTGCCATGGTTGCTTATTAGCTTCACCTGCCTCTTGTGTGAGGGACGCTGACCTAGCTCTAATTATGAAACATTATTTAAGCCTGCCTCTGCGAGTCAGTCGGCCTGGCGTCATTAATGGTTTCATGCCAAAGTTTCGGGTTTGTTCTATGCCATAGTTAATGCTATTTGTTTCATGTCACAGTTTAGTGAGGTTTCATGTCTATAGTTTCATGTTTCTTGCCCTAAGTTTTTGCCTTAGCTTACGCTTGCGATAGGCACGCTTGCATTTGGGGTTTTTTTCCGTTTTGTACCTCATTGAGTGTTTCTTAAAAATAAATCATGTTACTACCTGCACGCCTTGTCCAGAATAGTCTGTTTGCATCCCAGGGGAACAAATATTGCAGTAAGCTGCAAAAACACCGTCGTGACAGAAAAATATCAAAACTGTTGAGGAAAATGTAAAAAATGACCCTTAAAAGACATATTTTACTCTAATGACATTTCTAATTGTTAGCAATCTTTTATTGGAATCATGGTGTTAAGAAAACGCATGGCTGCCGTTTTGTTACCCCAAGATGCAAGAACCAGGAGGAGGATGAGCAGGTAAGATGACTTTAACTATCATCAAACAGAAAAATGAAGCAGTCTTGCAAACAGAAGTTCCAAACAGAGTGTTTTATCTTCAAGCTCTGAGGAGTGCTCGAGTGAAAACATAAATAGACATATGTTGATCGGCAGCTGGTGTGGACCGGCTGCCAATTAACGGCAGTTGAGGAGAAAACTGTGCGCCGCGGAACAAACAGGAAATTTAAAAAAATAAGAGCACTGACGGGAAGTAAATACAAAAACAAGGAAAACCAACAGAAATGAAGTGACAGATCATCACAGATGATTTCTTACGGAGCCCCTAAAAGAAAATGGATGTTTTGCAAGATCTCACAATACTTTTGCGACGTCTCAAGTTTTTTTTCCTATGTCAGTGAAACGAAAGTGAAACAGACACAGCGATGGAGGAGCGGGTGCATGCAGGAGCCTACCCATCATCTGTGCTCTGATGAGGGACCATAATACGATTTGATGTCTTAATATGTTAGGCCACAACTAAAATAGAAATCAATGAACTTCTCCCACGGATGATGGGGAGACTCCTCCATCGCTTTGTCTGTTTCACTTCCGGTTCACCATTGCTGTGTCTGTTTTACTGTTTTACTTAAGGTCCACTGACAATAGGGGGGGAATATATACATATATATATGTATATATATATATCCATCCATCCATTTTCTACCGCTTATTCCCTGTTTGGGGTGGCGGGGGGCGCTGGCGCCTATCTCAACTACAATCGGGCGGAAGGCGGGGTACACCCTGGACAAATCGCCACCTCATCGCAGGGCCAACACAGATAGACAAACAACATTCACACTCACATTCACACACTAGAGCCAATTTAGTGTTGCCAATCAACCTATCCCCAGGTGCATGTCTTTGGAGGTGGGAGGAAGCCGGAGTACCCGGAGGGAACCCACGCATTCACGGGGAGGACATGCAAACTCCACACAGAAAGATCCCAAGCCTGGATTTGAACCCAGGACTGCAGGACCTCCGTATTGTGAGGCAGACGCACTAACCCCTCTTCCACCGTGAAGTCATATATATATATATATATATATATATATATATATATATATATATATATATATATATATATATATATATATATATATATATATATATATATATATATATATATATATAAACCTGACCATTCCAGTGTGTAACAACAAAGAATGAGAGTGAGAAATACTAGGTTGAGTCTAAATATGTGTACGGTCTTCTTGTTGCCCTCAGTGGTCGCGCTCGGACAATCAACACTCCCTCTTATCATTAATGAGGCAATTAATGGACTGAGCAAATAGTGTCTAGATAAGAGCTTTCTGTGGCAATAGCAGAAGTGAGGAAGCGCGGTGGACGGCGCCATCTGGCCAGTGCCTCTTTCGGCTTCGCTCGGGAGGCCGCAAAGCTGGAGCCACCTGTGTGGTCTGCCAGCGTATCACAGAGGAACAGCACTGTAACGCAACATTGTGAGTCTGTGTTTACACTCTCTGTTCGTGTGCGTGTCTGTGCGTGCGTGTGCATGTCTGTTTATTTGTGTGTGTGTGTGTGTGTGTGTGTGTGTGTGTGTGTGTGTGTGTGATGAAATCATCACAAACTGAGTCGTTTTCAAAGAACAGCTGTCGTGTGTATGAAACACTATGACAGTGCTTAAAAAGGAACAGGAACGCTGCAAGATAATGATGCACCAAGAGTAGCTAATTAACGAATGCTGCATTAAAGAACACTGGAAAGACTGAGACTTGGAAAAGTCAAAGTTCTTTCCTGCAAAGTTATGGTAAATGAACATGAACCATGAGGGATCAAAAGTCTGTAATATCATCACTTTAAGTGCAGTGATTTCTCCAGATTCTCTGAACTTTTTGATGATTTTACGGACTGTAGATGGTAAAAATCCCTAAATTCCTTGCAATAGCTCGTTGAGAAATGTTGTTCTAAAACTGTTCGACAATTTGCTTACAAAGTGGTGACCCTCACTTCATCCTTAATTGTGAATTACATTGCATCTCATGAAAGCTGCTTTTATACCCAATCATGGCACCCAACTGTTCCCAATTAGCCTGCACACCTGTGGGATGTTCCATATAAGTGTTTGATGAGCATTCCTCAACTTTATCAGTATTTATTGCCACTTTTCCCAACTTCTTTGTCCTGTGTTGCCGGCATCAAATTCTAAAGTTAATAATTATTTGCAAAAAAAAAAAATGTTTATCAGTTTGAACATCAAATATGTTGGCTTTGTAGCATATTCAACTGAATATGGGTTGAACATGATTTGCAAATCATTGTATTCCATTTATATTTACATCTAACACAATTTCCCAACTCATATGGAAACGGGGTTTGTATATGTTATAGTTATTTGAATGACTCTTACCATAATATGTTACGTTAACATACCAGGCACCTTCTCAGTTGGTTATTTATGCGTCATATAACGTACACTTATTCAGCCTGTTGTTCACTATTCTTTATTTATTTTAAATTGCCTTTCAAATGTCTATACTTGGTGTTGGATTTTATCAAATAAATTTCCCCCAAAAATGCAACTTATACTCCAGTGCGACGTATATATGTTTTTTTCCTTCTTTATTTTTCATTTTCGGCCGGTGTGACGTATACTCCGGAGCGATTTATAATCCGAAAAATACGGTAAGTCTGATTTCTCAATTAGTTTGGTTTTCTGTATTTGCACACCTACATGTGAAGTCCCAGTGTCCATACACTCACTATAATGCTTTTCCAGTGCCCTATGGCATCACACCAAAACAAGATAGTATTACCACTAAAGCCCAGTTCTTTTTGTGCTTGATATCCGCTGTAAAATTGGCATAGGTGACAAATATTTTATCTCCAATGGCGATGCTGATGTTAAATAGCAGACTGCATCAAGAAATGATCTAAGATTGCGCTACAAACATGACACTTCTACCAAGAAGGTCTCGGAGTTGCTGGATTGGACGGCGCTGGCCTATAGCTGGTTGTTTTGAAATAATTTTTGTACATAGAATGGAAAGAAAACTTTGGAATGTCTTAAGGTTATTCAAAAAGCTCTGTGGGACAGATGGAAGCAGTTTTAAGTTCGTGTCCGCTTCAGGTGGAGGTTGCTAACTTCAAATTTGCTATTTGTTGTGTAAAAGCTTGCCGGTTGTATGTAATACAAAGTTATTGCTAACCAGTTTTAAATACACAAATGCAGCGTTGAAAGGTTTACGTACGCTTTTTTCTTTGCCTTCTAACATTCCAGTTTCTTATCTAACATCTCACTTGTTGGAAGTTCGGATGAAGCCAAAATCATATATTTCCTTTCACTGGCTTTTTAAACAAATCTTGGTTTCTTTTTTTCTTCCAATGATGCACTTAAAAAAAAAATGTTCTTTTCATTTGTGAAGCAAATGAGTTTATTGAACAGGATCTGCTTTCTGGCTATATCTCATGCGGTGAGACTGGCGCATGAGCGATATGGAGGGTGCCCTGTGGTAGCAGACACCCATTCCAGAGACCTGGTTTTCATTCGCATAATCCAGGTGTTAGTCCCACTTTTCAAAAACCGAACATGATCGGATTAAGGTGTTTCTCTGGGTTGTCCATCCAACCATTTTCTCTACCGCTTATTCCCTTTGGGGTCGCGGGGAGTGCTGGTGCCTATCTCAGCTTCAATCAGGCGGAAGGCAGGATACATCCTAGACAAGTCGCCAACTTATCACAGGGCCAACACAGATAAACAGACAACATTCACACTTACATTCACACACTAGGACCAATTTAGTTTTGACAATCAACCTATCACCAGGTGCATGTCTTTGGAAGTGGGAGGAAGCCGGAGTACCCGGAGGGAACCCACACATTCACGGGCAGAACATGCAAACTCCACACAGATCCCGAGCCCGGGATTGAACCCAGGACTACTCAGGACCTTCGTATTGTGAGGCAGACGCACTAACTCCTCTTTGACCATGATGGAAATTTAGAAATATAGAAAATGTAAATTTTCGGATGAGTCACATTTTCTGCTTTCAGGTCATGTGAACTCTAAGAACAACATCTTCTGGGGTAGCACACCCCCTGAGTTCTGTCTGCAAAGACCATTGCAATCTGTCAAGTGCACTGCATGGGTCGCCATCTCCAAACAGGGCATCATTGGACCATTCTGGTTCGAGGACGACAACCAGCGGTTTGTGACAATCAACATCGAGCCATATGTTCAGATGCTTGGCAAACTCTGGACAGCACTTGGTCGACAAAGAGGGGTCGTCAGGGACCTCCAGTGGTTCCAGCAGGATGGTGCCACCCTCCACACCTCAAACAAATCATTGGCATGGCTATAGAATCGTTTCCCTGACCGACTGATCAGCCGCAGGTGTGACCCGGAGTGGTCGCCGCATTCACCGAACTTGAACGCCCCAGATTTTCATCTGTGGGGATACCTTAAGGACAGGGTGTATGGCAACAACCCTCAGACTATCCGTGATCTGAAGGCAGCAATCACAGCAGCAATAAGAGCGATCCCAAGGGAAGAATGTGGGAGGGTCATTGAGAACTTTGCCCACCGGAACCAAATGTGCTTGCAGCAACGGGGAGCTCATTTAAAGCACATTTTTTGAGCGCCAGTTAAACAAAGAGTTTTTGTGGTACATACTTTAAACTTTAGAAATGTCTGCTACAAAGACTTAACTTAATAAGGCTGAAATGTTGTGTTAATCTAAATAGAATTTTGGAAGTCATTCGATTTTTATTGATGAACGTTTTTTTTGTGTCACCCTGTACAAGCTTACTTTAGAGCACAGTTAACATAAATACAAATACAATAATGATTAAATTAATCATGAATGATTGTATGACTTTGTTATTTATAACACAAAGCTAGGATGTAGAAGTATTTTTCAAATGTTAGCATTTGTTCACCTACGTTGTTTTGGTTTGAATATTTCTCATATACAAAATGTATAAAAGTGGCCCCTCGCATCCCTTAATGTTTTCTCTATGTGGCCCTCGCTGGAAAATGTTTGGACACCTCTGGTTTACAAAGTACAAGGACGAAGAATTTTGATGAACATCTTGATCTTTGTTACGCCGGTTCGGCATTGTGATGCCGGGTTCGATTCCCTCGAGGATGTGTCAAGTGAACACAGCAAAGGTAAGATATACACAATTTATTTAAATAACAAAAAGAGCTATATAACAAAAATGCTGGAGCTAGTAGAATAAAACAAACAAAGGACGCTATCATAAAAGCTAGGATATACAAAAATGACAACTAAACTGGCACATAGACACATTAAAGAGTAAAACAAAACATACAGCATGAGAGCTGGAATAAACAAATGGCTGAGCGTGAAAAGCTAGCGAGAATATACATACGATGACAGAGTGCAGGCGTAACTCGTTGCGTGAAAGCAAATTTATGAACCCAGCAAGAAATGAACAAAAAGGCTGTCTTAAATAGGAGGGTGATTAGACAAAACAGGTGTGTGTGGACCGGGATTGGCAGGTGGACTGATGAGTTACCATGGTGACAGGCTAAACAGGAAATAAACAGTCACTTGACGGAGAGTGATACCAGAAAGGAAAAATAACTAATATGTGTAGATACGAGCAGCGGATCGCAACAGTATTCCCACCCAACAAAAGACAGATACCAGATGTCTCAAAAAGAAGAGAAAAACAAAAAACTTGAACCCCCTCCCCAAACACAAAAAGTCCACAAACGAAGGGAGGGCGGAGGGAGGCCACGGTGGAGGGTCGCCAAGTCGCGTGTCCCCGAATCCACCGAGGACAAGTCATGTGGCGGCGTCGGGTCGAACGCCGCTGCCGAAAAAGTCTTGGCGGGCGACCTCGAAAAAACCACATCAGTGGCCGCCTAGCAGGATGACGCTTCAGCACCATAGTCATAGCAGGCTTGGACGTAGCAGACGAGGGTGCGGGTGCTGCAGCCGAAGAAGGCCCGAGTGCAGCAGGCGAAGAAAGCGTCCTCGGCGGCGTGAAAACCGCAGCCGTCATCGTTGGAGGTGTGGAAGCCGCAGTCGTCATCAGAGGCGTGGAAGCCGCAGTCGTCATCGTTAGAGGTGTGGAAGCCACAGTCGTCATCGTTGGCGGCGTGGAAGCTGCAGTCGTCATCGTTGGCGGCGTGGAAGCAGGCGTAGTCGTCATGGGAACAGGCGTAGAAGCAGGCATAATCGTCATGGGAACAGACGTAGTCGTCGCCGTCGTGGAGGCAGGCGTAGTCGTCGCCGTCGTGGCTGCTGGTGTGGGCTCCAGCCCCGTCGTCGACGCAGGTGTTGGAATGGGATCCAGCTTTGGAGCTGGTGCTGGAGTGGACTCCAGTAATAGAGCTGGTGCTGGAGTGGGCTCCAGCCTAGGAGCAGGTGCTGGTGTGAAAACCAGGTGAAAGTCTGAAACCGGTGTGAGAACCAGTTTAGAGTCCATCTCTGGTGCGAGAACCAGGCTAGGGACAGAACTACATGGACTAGGACAGCGACTAAGACATGGATGGAACAAAGGTGGAGGAGGACGCGTTGAAGTTTGTGGCTTAGCAGGTTGCAACTGTGCTACCTCTGTAGCACAGTTGCCAACCTGAGCCTCCCCTTCAAACAGCGGATGCCAGACGCATTCCTTAACGTGTGAAGAGGTCTTTAAGGGTGGGCGGCGGGAGGTTAGGAGGAGGGCAGATTCCTTCCCACTAGAATTACCCTTAGAAAAAGGAGAAAAACCCAAAGATTTGGGCTGGGCTTGAGGACTTAGTGACTGAGATGAAAAAGTAGGTGTAAATTGAGAACTAAACTTGCCTCTGGAAAAAACGTCCTTATGTAAATCTTTATCAATATTGTCCAGAAAATTAAAGTTAATATCTTTAGAAAAAGGCTGCGAGTTATATTCCAAAAAAAAATGTTCGGTGACGTCACCGGAAGGCGTTGCCGACATGACGTCACCGCTGCCGTCTGTGAAAGAGACATGGCGGTCGAAAGAAAGTTTGGACATGAAACTAAAGGGATTACCAGGCTTGTGAGGAGTATCCTGGATGGGTTGAAGCTTGATGTGTTCGCTGAAAGAGAGTCGTGGAGTGAAAGCGTCACTGCAGCGGGCAGCGCGAGCGGACTCGGAAGGCACATCACCGTAATGACGAATCTCCGCCTCCCGTGCTCGGAGCTTTTTCCACATGCCTATATCAAAGGCGTTCTCTTTCCAGCTGTCAATCGCGAAGGAATCTCTTGCTGGGTTCATACGGTTACGTCTGTTCGGCATTGTGATGCCGGGTTCGATTCCCTCGAGGATGCGTCAAGTGAACACAGCAAAGGTAAGACATACACAATTTATTTAAATAACAAAAAGAGCTATATAACAAAAATGCTGGAGCTAGTAGAATAAAACAAACAAAGGACGCTAGCATAAAAGCTGGGATATACAAAAATGAGAACTAAACTGGCACATAGACACATTAAAGAGTAAAACAAAACATACAGTATGAGAGCTGGAATGAACAAATGGCTTTAGCGTGAAAAGCTAGCGAGAATATACATACGATGACAGAGTGCAGACGTAACTCGTTGCGTGAAAGCAAATTTATGAACCCAGCAAGAAATGAAAAAAGAGGCTGTCTTAAATAGGAGGGTGATTAGACAAAACAGGTGTGTGGACCGGGATTGGCAGGTGGACTGATGAGTTACCATGGTGACAGGCTAAACAGGAAATAAACAGTCACTTGACGGAGAGTGATACTAGAAAGGAAAAATAACTAATATGTGTAGATACGAGCAGCAGATCGCAACAATCTTTATTGAAAATGGTGGAAGGGTTGTACAAAGTACTTGTATAGCACTTTTCTTCCTTTTTAAGGAACTCAAAGCGCTTTGACACTATTTCCACATTCACCCATTCACACACTGATGGCGGGAGCTGCCATACCAGGCGCTAACCAGGACCCATCAGGAGCAAGGGTGAAGTGTCTTGCTCAAGTACACAACGGACGTGACTAGGATGGTAGAAGGTCAACTAGCGGCAACGAGACCGGCAGGTGACGGAGGCGAGGCCCAAAAGAGGAGAGAGGCTAGCGCGAGGCTTGCCAGGCAGGACGGAACCCAATCGAAAGATTGGCAGCAGCCAGGATCAACATGGGACCAAAAAAGGTGCTCTCTCCTGATGAAGGTGAGGAAATAAGGAGATCGCTTGAATTTTTGACAGCAGAAGTATCAGCTATCAAGCAATACCAACAGATAATAATGCAGCTGGTGGAGGAGGTACAAATTCTACGAGTTGAGAATGACGCAAAAGACCTACAAATAGAACAATTAACAGACGAGCTACACAAGAATAAACAATGTTATTCTGACCGGGCTTAATATAAAGCTCCGTACATATGCTCGGGCGGTGACCGCCAATAGTGGACAGGAGCCCGAGAATTTGGACATATCTACAGAGAGACAAGTAGCAATGTTCATGGAGTCCAAGGTTATACTCATGGACATTGCAAATGTAGAAGCTTGCCACCCACTCCATAAGAAGAAGGATGGATCGGCACCAGCAATAATAATTAGGTTCGCCAATAGGAAATATAAAACTGCATTACTAAAAAAAGGGAGGAAGTTAAAAGGAACAGATGTGTACATAAATGAACATTTAACAAAGAAAAGCGCAGACATAACCAGAAAAGCACGTAGTCTAAGAAAACAAGGCAAAATACAACAAACACGGACAGCAAACTGCAAGATATTTATCAAACTAACTCGAACACCAGAGGAAGCAAAGGTAATAGTCATAAGGAAAATAGTAGAGCTGGATACATATCAATAACGATAAATAAATTAAACAAAACCATGACACAAACAAACAATAATCATTCAGACAGAGAATGTATAACCTTTTCCAGCATTGATCATAACGGGACAGAATTGGACAGTGTTATGGATCCAGACACACATTTCTTTTCTCACATGGACAATAATTGTTTATATTATACAGAAGTACAATTCAACTCCAACATTAATTACAAAAACAAACTGTCAATTATTCATATTAACTGCATAAGCTTGTATGCCAATTTTAACAATAAGAAATCAATTTTGGAACAATTTAAAGGCCTACTGAAACCCACTACTACCCACCACGCAGTCTGATAGTTTATATATCAATGATGAAATATTAACATTGGAACACATGCCGATACGGCCTTTTTAATTCACTAAATTACAATTTTAAATTTCCCGGGAGTTTTGTCCTGGAAACGTCGTGTAATGATGACGTGTACGCAAGACGTCACGGGTTTTAAGCAAGTATGAGTGCTGCCACACACACAGCTGAATGTTGTCAGCTTTAACAGCATAATTACACAGTATTTTGAAAAACTGTGTTGCTGAATCTTTTGCAATTTGTTCAATTAATATTGGAGATTTCACAGTAGTTGAAGTTGGGAAGCTTTAGCCTTTAGCCACACAAACACACGGTGATTCCTTATTTAAAATTCCTGGAGGTGAAACGTTACTATGGATCAGAGCTCGGTCAAGCAAACATGAATCCAGACGGAATGTCAACCAGCAAGTTTCGGTGAGAAAATTGTGGGTAAAAAGTCACTTCTTACCGGAGAAAAGCTGAGCTTTTGCCGTCCATAGCTGCCGTCGACTCCCCTGAGACACTGCGCGTCAAGACACCCGTCGAGGCACCCTTCCGACTATCAGGTACTATTTAACTCACTAAAACACTAGCAACACAATAGAAAGATAAGGGATTTCCCAGAATTATCCTATTAAATGTGTCTAAAAACATCGGAATCCGTCCCAATTTTGTTGGAGCCTCCCATTAGAAACAATGTGAATATGTGAGGAGCCCCCACACTTGGGACGTCATCGTCTGCGACTTCCGGTAGAGGCAGGGCTTTTGTCTTAGCACCGAAAGTTGCGAACTTTATCTTGGATGTTCTCTACTAAATCCTATCAGCAAAAATATGGCAATATCGCGAAATGATCAAGTATGACACATAGAATGGACCTGCTATCCCCGTTTAAATAAGAAAATCTAATTTCAGTAGGCCTTTAAAGAACCTTTCAAAATTATTGCTGTATCAGAGATATGTTTGGATACAAAAAAAGAAATGGACTTTGGACTAGAAAGATATGAAGTCAATTATATTAATATATTAAATAAGAATGGAGGCGGAGTTGCTGTGTATGTGATGGACTTCCACTACAGTGTGGTAAAAAACATGTCACTAGCTATTGACAATGTTTTAGAGTGTATAACCATTGAGATATGTCATGAAAGAAGTAGAAATGTATTGATCAGTTGTATTTATAGAACACCCAACTCAAGTATTGAAGGATTCAAAGACTGGATTAAGGGAACTTTCAATGGAATCAGTTAAAAAGTAATTTTTTCATGTGGAGACTTCAATATAGATCTCTTGAACCCCAATAAGCAAAAGTCCATTAATTATTTCATAGATACAATGTATAGGACAAGTTTATATCCCCAAATCACAAGGTCAACCAGAATTGCAAGTCACAGTGCTACATACATTGATAATATATTCACTAATGTCTTTGATAATAACACAAGTGGACTGCTAACAACCTACATCAGCGACCATTTACCAGTTTTTACTATTTATGATGGGAATTACAAGAAGAAGAACATTGACAAAAAGACATTTCAAAGACGGCACACAGGAAAGAATAATTTCCTTCAAGGAGGATCTGAGGAAACAGACTTGGGACAATGTATGCAAAGTATACAAGATGATGTAGATGATGCATATGGGAATTTTTTCAACACCTTTCTAACACTCTATGATAAACATTGTCCTTGGAAAGAACTTAGTAAGAAGCAAAAGTAAAATAACCAACCATGAATGACAAAAGGACTGAGAAATGCTTGTCACACAAAAAACACATCATATCGAATATTTATAACACAGCGATCTATAGAGGCAGAAAATAAGTATAAGAAATATAAAAACAAGCTAATTGGTATACCATGAACATCTAAGAGGGAATACTACAGTCAATTATTAAACAAGAACAAAACCAACATGAGAGGAACAGGGGGCATCCTAAATAGCATCTTTAAAAATGGTGCTAAGAAAGATTACCCCTAATAATTTCTAGATGGAAATACAAAAAATTACAATATGAACCAAATAGTTGAATGTTTTAATGATTACTTTGTTAATATCGGCAAAAATCTGGAACAAAGAATTCCAAATGCAGATGATGGGTCAGTTGAGAACTTGAGTGAGCTCATAGACAGAAATCCCAATTCCATGTTTCTTAAGAAGGTGACAAAAGAAGAAGTAATCAAAATTGTAAAATATTGTAAATCTAAGACCTCAACCGACTGTCATGGAATATATATGGTAACGATAAAAAAGGTTATAGAAGACATTTCGGAACCTCTTACATATATCAACAAAAATGGGACGCTCGTAGAGAATCAATTTGAATTCAGAGCAAATATCACAACATCAATAGCATTAATCAAAATAAGAGAGGAAATTACCAATGCAATAGACGGTAAAGAATGTGCGTCCACAGTATTCATGGATTTAACAAAAGCATTTGACACAATTAATCATGATATTTTAATACAAAAACTAGAACGATATGGCATCAGAGGTTTGGTATTGAACTGGGTAAGAAATTATTTAACCAACAGTAAGCAATATGTGAAGATGGGTGAAAATATGTCAACACGGTTGAATATATCTTGTGGTGTACCCCAGGGATCAATACTGGGGCCAAGATTGTTTAATCTTTACACAAACGACATTTGTAAAGTTACAAAGGACTTGAAGTTAGTTTTATTTGCAGACGACACAACTGCGTTCTGTTCAGGAGAGAACACACAGAAGATAATACAAATAATTACGGAAGAAATGAACAAATTAAAAGAATGGTTTGATAAAAACAGACTATCTTTGAATTTCAGTAAAACTAAAATAATGCTATTTGGTAACAATAGAAAAGAGCATCAGACAAATACAAGTAGACAGAGTAGATATTGAAAGGGTAAAACAAAGCAGATTTTTGGGGGTATTAATAAATGATCAAATGAACTGGAAATCTCATATACAAAACACACAACATAAGGTGGCAAAAAACATTTCAATAATGAATAAAGCAAAATACGTCCTGGGCCAAAACTCACTTTATATTCTCTACTGCTCGCTAGTGTTACCATATCTGAGTTATTGTGCAGAAATATGGGGAAATAACTACAAATGTTAACTGTGTTACAAAAAAGATCAATTAGAATAATACATAATGTTGGATATAGAGAACATACAAACCCTTTATTTATTGAGTCAAAAATATTAAAGCTCGATGATTTGGTAAAATTGCAAACAGCTAAAATGATGTACAAAGCAAATTAAAACCTGCTACCAAAGAATGTACAACAATTCTTCTCAACTAAAGAGGAGAAATATAACCGTAGAGGAAAATCTAATTTAAAATATTTGTATGCACGTGCAACACTTAAAAAATTTAGCATATCAGTATGTGGAATTAAATTATGGAATGGATTAAGTAAAAAAGTTAAACATTGTACTGATATGATCCAGTTTAAGAGGTTGTTCTAATTAATAGTGCTTACAAAGTACAAAGAAGAACAATTATGAGAAACACTTTTAACTTTATTGAGAATAAGATATTCTTCATCTCAGTATGTTAATAATGACTGAATTAATTAAATACATGTTACAAAACAGTTGTGTTACTCATTCACGGATATCATTTTGCTATTTTGCTGTAAAGATCAGTGAATGAATGTATATATTTGTGAACGCTCTGACGTGGGAAAGGGGTAGGATTAAATAAGCTTTGCTTCTTCCTTCTCCTTTTCGGACATGATGTATTGTGAAATGATATGAAATTGCCTGATGTATAATGTTGTTGATATGTCATTTTCGAAATAAACTAAGAAAGAAAGAAAGAAAGGTGGGGATTGAACCAGT
Organism: Nerophis ophidion; assembly: GCF_033978795.1. NCBI lineage: Eukaryota > Metazoa > Chordata > Actinopteri > Syngnathiformes > Syngnathidae > Nerophis > Nerophis ophidion. The sequence goes on along the minus strand of NC_084621.1, from coordinate 43,978,027 downwards.
AACCCTCAGATTGCTGGCACGGCCGCTCTTCCAACTTCACCACGCCGTCCCCAAATGAGTTATTAATCTCATATGTGAATGGGGGTACTTAAAATGCGTCGATTTAAACTGTGTTACAAATTGAGAAAAAGGAATGATTACATTGAAAAGTTGCTATAAAGTGAAAAGGTGGTAGGATTGAATAAGCTGTGCTTTATTCTACTCCTTTTCGGACATGTCGTAATGAGAAATGAAAATGTGCAACATGTGACGCAACATGCTGACATCTTATACTCTTTCAACAAAAACAGAAACAGCATTTACAACCAAGGATGAAGTATTTCATAATTCTTGGTAATGTGACTAAAACATTGGGGGTCGTGTTTTGGTGAATTCTTCAGAAAGTATCCACTATCAGGTCCCTCCAGATATTTTCCACAAGCCACCGGATCGGTTATCTCGCCAACCTTAGTAACAGCAGCTGGCGCCGTTAGCTGTCGGCCCTTCCTGCCATTTTAAGCCTGCGTCTCGTGTGAGGAGACGTGGCTCCAAAGTCAGCGGGGAGGCCGAGAGCGGCTGACATCCATCCAGCCCGTCAGACGAGGAACGTAAGACGGCCACAAACCCCCGCAGGAAATTGACGAAGCTCAGCCGGATCTCGGCCCCGAGATAACTTACCTTGCGACGGGACAATTCTCTTCTCCGTCAAAATGACACGATAAGATTCCAATTACGTGCTAATTTAAACCGAGGCAAGGAATGAGAGGTTAAGGATTTCATGTTCTAATAGCTTTCTTCAGGTGAAATAGGAAATAGATTTTTTTCTTTTTTAAGTCTTAGCAAGGTCACATTGAATGATTTTTATATTCTTATAAGTAGATTCTTCCAGCAGAGATTGGGTGGTGTTGTCCTCTAATTAACGTGTCTTGTCCCTCTACTTAACACTTGGATGCATCTGCCAGAGCGCTGCATTATTCAACATGATGGTGGAGGAGAGAGGAAGTCTTTGGACAGGTGTCGCCTTACAAAGATGGGACAAGGATGAGATAAGTAAAGGAGTTCGAATTGATAGGGGACAGGCCCAAAATAGGACTGGACTTGAATATCCATGCAAGAAAAAAACAGGGTGCGGATGTGTTTGTTAGAGCAGGTTACGTCCTGGTCCATGCAGGACAATGTAAGCCAGGGCAACACTAAACGGGCCCTCCATCCATCCATTTTCTACCGCGTATTCCCTTTGGGGTCGCGGGGGGCATTAGTGCCTATCTCAGCTACAATCGGGCGGAAAACGGTGTACACCCTCCATGTAAGTACATAACTTAAGAGGGATTAACATTTTTGCATAAAATTCCTAAAAACACCAATGCCGTGTCTACACTAAGTCGCTTAACTCCTTAAACGAATAATTATTTAGCCTAAGCACCGTTTTAGCAGTGGTGTGCCGTCAGGGCCAGCATGGCCTTCTCTGTTGGCCGAACATAACCAGAAATCATGATCATAATTAATTTACTTTCCTAAATATCTAAAAATCTTCATATTCTCTTATGTCATATTATGCACCTTCCAGTGCTGTTGTTTTTAGTTTATAGAGTATTTATCCAGTCAGAATTCAGCTAACTTATGTTGCCATGCTGTACCAAATCTGCCTAGAGCTTTCAGATTCAGAAATGCTGGCATCCATGCACTGTAAGTGAACGGGGACATACAGTTGATAGACAGTTGCAATAGCCAATCAGATTTCAATTTCTGACTCCATCATTAATCTCAATCAGACATCTCAAACTCAAATTACCTGCAGGCTGTTGGATGCGGAGTCTGGGTGAGGCTGAGCAGCGTCAGGTATTCTACAAGAAAAACATTCCATCCATCCATCTTCTACCGTTTGTTCCTCTTGGGGTGGTTTGAGCCTATCCCAGCTACCTTCCAAGGCAGTGTAAAAAATTACAATATTCTCAAATGTGTTTGTTTTTGTTTGTTAACACATGACAAGATGAAAAAATGTATAACAATAGATTAAAAATGAAAAATAAAATATTATTAGTTCCATTTCTATCGTAAGCAACTATGTGTAGTTTCTTGAGTCTTCTGTATCTGCTGTATTCAAATTGAAACGTCTTTACTAAGAGTTTTGTTACCTCAATGGGTTCTTCTGAACATGAATTGTCCTGAACATGAAAGGAACATTGAAGAACATGAATTGTTCTTCTGAAGATGGCTTCACTTGCTGCAAGAGATCCGGCAGCGCTTCCTCTCGTTTATCTGACTCACATTTGGCTTGAGGGAGGAAGCAGATGAGACCCTCATTTTGGCTTTTGGTCAGCAAGTCTGGACCTCTACAAATGTTTGAAATTACATTCTTCTCTTAAATTATTGTGAACGGCTTCCTGCCGTCATCGTGCGGGATGCATGGACCATCAAGGAAGGCCATTGCTTTTGCAGGTTTGACTCTTGTTTATTTTTACAAATTGCACAAGCTTTGTCTTTTGATTGGATCACTTTTCAGCTGCTCCGCTCCTGCTCGCTCCTCGCTCGCTTTCAGTCGGCTGCGTCTTCGTCGCTGTCTTCGGCTCGCTGTCCTCGGCGCGCTCTCATTCGTTATCGCTCTCGGTCGTTCTCGCTCTTCAGGTTCTGTTGCTGGTTCTCCTACTCCTTCTGCCTTGACTGTCCTCCTTCTCCCCTTTTATACAGCAGGAGGAGATGCATTAATTGTGTGCACCTGATTTAGATTCCCAGCAAGCCGCGCCGCATCCTCCGCCTCCTTGCCGCCATCTTGGGCAGGGCTGCTGCAGCATGCCCTGCCCCGCCGTTGGCCCGTCAGCTGCGCCTCTCCACAATTATATTTTTCCTCTTTTAAAAAAAAAAATTTGTTGTATATTCTTGGGTCGCAGATTATAGTTTGCTTTGTGCATAATTTTAGCTGTTTACAAATACACTATGTCATAGAATTTCTGAATTTTCGATTCAATGAATAAAGAGTTTGTATGTTCTCTATATCTAACATTATGTATAACTGTAACTGATATGTTTTTTAACACGGTAAAATTGCCCAAGCTATGTGACTGCAGACTACATGAGGTTACATTATGTTATTTACTTTTCTTTTATCTCGCCGCGTATGCATCACTTTGAGTTATTTTGTTGGGCAGCAACTTAAAGCACTTTTTTTTGGAAGTGTTGTGAACGTAGCGGCTGAGCATGAATGTCCGTGTGTGCCAGCCAAACAAGGACCAAAAATCTTCACGGCAACGCTGCTGTTGCTTTCACTCAATTAGAAATGTTTCTACGCTTGTTGATGTTCCGCCCCCAAGCGCCATACACCCCACCGTCATTGGTGGGTTCGTCACAACACTGAAAGTGCCATTCATATAAAAGTTGCAGGCCACACTGACATACAATTTTCATATTAAGGTGGGGGCCACAAAATATTGTCTTGGAGACTGTGGGGCGTTTGACACCCCTGATCTGAATGGAACTAAGAAAAAGGGAAAAAGGGAAATTACCTCCTCATCCTTTTCTTGCTATTTTGCAAGATGGCACTTAAGAGATAATCAAATGAAAACCAATGTAAGATTTTTTTAAGATGACACCTGATGACCACAAGATGTAACTGCTCTTTTTGTCCATATAGATAAAAATAGTGTTCATGTATGAGATCTAGTCCGACACATAGGGGCTGCACTATAGCCAAAATGATGATTATCACAAATATTTTTTATCAATATTGAGGTCACGAATATAATCACAATTATTCATTATGGTAGGTAAAACAATGTTGGGGTGGGATGTAAACGTGACACCATCATGTATTTTGTGATGTCTAATAACAATAGTCTAGATCAGGGGTGGGCATTACGTCGATCGCGATCGACTGGTCGATCTCGGAGGGTGTGTCAGTCGATCTCAAGCCAGGCATTAAAAAATATACATAAAAATGAGCAATCATCAATCATACCAAGACTTCACTTTCGTCAGTTGTTTGACATTCTCGGGACCCGAGGATCTTGTGAGATGACGCTGGCTGCTGCGAGCTCATATTTAAGAAAAAAATCACTAACAGGGCGGACGCAGAGAAACACATTTTATTTCTAGAGACTCCGTACCTACTGTCAAAACTCTAAAGACCGACTGCACAGTTCCTGTCTTCACCATAAAAGACCTGTTACATCCTGCCTGTGCTAACAAAATAAGAGTCTCAGAAAGCTAGCGTGCACAAGCTAGCAAGCTACGGAGTTTGATGCCAATGTATTTCTCCCCCACCCTCAGCGACCGCTTTGTCACTTGCTTGCCCACCCGCACTCTCACTGACGTCACTCACCTGCTGCCAGACATTAAAGGGCCACACACATATGCTACTCTCATAACAAAGTGTTTAAAAACGAGTATGCAAGTTGGACAAATGAGATGCTAAATCCAACCACTTTCATGTGGTATTGGAGAGAAAGGAGGACTTTTTTTTTCCTCCATTTGAAAATGCGGACGTTATCAGCACCACTGTCTAATTCCAATCAATGCAAGTCATCAGAATCAAATACACCAACTTATATTCTTGTCTTCATGAAAGAAAGGAATCTATGTGTGTTAAACATGCTTGTATTATCATTAAACATCATTAACTTGTTAACAAAAATGTATCTTTCATAAATAAATAAATATAAATTATAAATAGGAATGAGGTAGATCTCCTCGACTTGGTCAATTGAAAAGTAGCTCACCTGCAGAAAAAGTGTGAGCGCCCCTGCTCTAGATAAACGATATCCATATATTTAAATACAAACATTTGTCTTTCTGTTCAGTACTAGTATTGTTTAGTATTGTAATTTTTGGGGGGCTTTTACACGATGCCTTTATGTCTCTTTTTCCATTTTTATAGAGAGAGGTATTTTTTTGAAAGTTATGCACATTCTGTGTACATTTGCATGTACTTTAAGTCTAAGTCTAAATGTATGCACATGTACATGCGGTATTGGGATAGATCCATCAAGAGTTTGAGCAGAAAAATGTCGGATTGGAATTAACAGCGGAATTTTCAGAGTAAAATGCACCGTAAAAAAAAAAGGGTTTACTATTTGGTATCAATATAAAACACAAAGCAGTTTGGCCAGTACAGATAAAGTCAAATGAACATGCTTTTTTCTTCTCCAACAACACCATGTTGTTCAGTGCAAAAGTTTTCCTCCAAAAATAAACAGGAATAATACCTCTCACTTTTAATACACAATCTTCGTGCTACACTGACAACTCAGCGTGTTGACACTTCACAACCTGCGTTCGATTCAATGAGATGACAAAACATTTTAGCTAGTGTTGAGGTTATTGAAAAACTGACAAAGTTAGTGATTAGATACAGGACGAATGACTATCCCAGTAAACAAACAGCAAGACTTTATAAACAAGTTGTGGCAGGGTTTCATCACGTCATTAACTCTCAGTCACAGCAGCTGAGTGAAGGACAATGTGCTGCATTTCCAAAAATTTAAATCTTCATCAAATATCAATCAATCAAACAATTTTTCTTTATATAACCCTAAATCACTAGTATCTCAAAGGGCTGCACAAACCACAATGGTATACTTTTTGTGTGGGACAAAAATGTATGTTTCCAATATTGTTCACATATGTCGCCATCTTTTAACAACACTGCTCTCTCAAGCATAAGCTGAGACTCTACGTAAGTGAAGCGAGTGAAATGAAGTGAAACAAAAGGATCAAATCTGTTTACTCTGAGGGAAAATCTGAAGATCTGCGTAGTTGCTTTCCACCATGTTTTCTAGTGTGCATGCGCCAGCGCTGCTTCAACTCCATTTCAAGGAAGTGAGTGGCGTTGCCTAAAATGCATTAATAAATGATGAAAAATTTTAACTCGCAGTGCGGTGATACATGGGTTAGTACATGTGCCTCACAATACAAATGTCCTGAGTAGTCCTGAGGATTGAACTCAGCTCAGGATCTTTCTGTGTGGAGTTTGCATGTTCTCCCCGTGACTGCATGGGTTCCCTCCGGGTACCCCGGCTTCCTCCCACTTCCAAAGACATGCACCTGGGGATAGGTTGATTGGCAACACTAAATTGGCCCTAGTGTGTGAATGTGAGAGTGAATGTTGTCTGTCTATCTGTGTTGGCCCTGTGATGAGGTGGCGACTTGTCCAGGGTGTACTCCGTCTTCCACCCGAATGCAGCTGAAAGAGGCTCCAGTCTCCCCCGCAACCATAAAAAAGGACAAGCGGTAGAAAATAGATGTATGGATGGAAACATTTTAACTATATTACTAATCATCTGGAATTTTAGCATGGTTTACCATTATAAAGTTTATCCTTACATCCCTAGTTGGTTGGTAGATTTAAGTTTATTTTAAACATGTATACAGTTTTAACATGATACAGCACATATTTTTCACGTTCTAATTTGTGTTTGGAGCATGTCCAATTAGGAGTAGGAAGAAGCAAAGCTACTGCGTTATCTTCTTTACGTAGCGTATAAGTCTCTTATTGTCAATTTATATAAAGTGTGGATTTCTGGCAGAGATATGTTTTCTGTACTCTTCATGTCTCTGTCGCTTTATTCTTTGATTAAATCACGGAACATAAAAAGTCTCCGCGCTCTTTAAAGGGGAACATTGTCACCAGACCTATGTAAGCGTTAATATATACCTTGACGTTGCAGAAAAAAGAACACATTTTTTTAACTGATTTCCGAACTCTAAAAGGGTGAATTTGGCGATTTAAACGCCTTTCTATTGTTGGCCTGTCGGAGCAATGACCTTTCACCCGTGATGTCACATCGTGAAGCGACCCGTCATTTTCTCAAACACATTACACGCACCAAGTCAAAACAGCTCTGTTGTTTTCCGTTTTTTGTTGCATCAGTGGTCAAAATATGCGAAAGCCCCTCGTTTCTTCTGCACACTGTACCGATGACAGCTCTGCTATGACAGAGATGGCACAGAGATGGCAAGCATGTGTGGATATCCTGCGACACTCAAAGCAGATGCATTTCCAACGAAAAAGTCAACGAAATCACAAAGGTGAGTTTTGTTGATGTTATTGACTTATGTGGAGTGCTAATCAGACATATTTGGTCACGGCATGACTGCAAACTAATCCATGCTAACATGCTATTTAGCCTAGCTGTATGTACGTATTGCATCATTATGCCTCATTTGTAGCTACATTTACATCCAGCCTTTCTCTCTACCCACATTTAATGCCAAACAAACACATACCAATCGTTGGTTAGAAGGCGATTGCCGAATTCGTCCGCGCTTCCTCCCGTGCCGCTGTCTGTCGTGATATGGCTCAAAAGCTTCTGTTTTTTCTTTAATTTCGTTGTCGGTACCTGCCTCCACACTCCAACCATCCGTTTCAATACATGCGTAATCTGTTGAATCGCTTACGGCGCTATAAATTCAAGTCTGAATCCGAGCTAGTATCGCTATACCTTTCTGTGCTATCCGCCATGTTTTTTTCTGTGTGGTCACGCTGTGACGTCACAGGAAAATGGACGGGTGGATAAAACAACGGTTAAATCAGGCACTTTGAAGCCGTTTTTCAGGATATTGCGTGATGGGTACAATTTTGAGAAAAACTTCGAAAAATAAAATAAGCCACTGGGAACTGATTTTTATTGGTTTTAACCCTTCAGAAATTGTGATAAAGTTCCCCTTTAATGAATCCATGCACGCTGCCATCATCGCAGTGGCGAAAACACACAAAACAGGAGAAGGAAGGAAAGAACGATGGAAGAAAAAAATGAATGCCAGGAAAGAATGAAACAAATCTGGAATTCCCAGCAAAAAATGGAATTTGTGTAGCAGAAGAGACGTGCTGTGGCCGAACAACACTCCAAGGAGAGAAAATGAGGGAGAATATATTGGCCCAGTTAGCAGAAAGGAGCACTGGTTGTTAATACTACCTTACTTTCTACTTAATACCATTTTTTTTTTTTTTTAATATTTGTATCATATATATATATATGTATATGTGTGTATATATTGTACCTGCTTAAGTATTTATGTTTTAGTTGTAATATATATTTATATATATATATATATATATATATATGTATATATATACACAACTTTATCTCCTTCGACATCGAATAATTTTACCCTTCCATCACGCAAGACCTACTGACCCAAGCACTAAACTTCGCCTCGGACTACGACTCAATCACAGGCAGCGAAAGAAACATCATCATCCACGCAAAGAACTCCATACTCATCCGCAACAGTACACCATGGCAAAAAGAGAACAATTCAACATATGACGTTACTATGGGGAGTTTTGACGGAGCAGAAACGTGTAAACTCGTTGGGAGTTTCCTCCTCTCCCAGCTTGCCAGCCTCAACCTGAACCTTGGTATTTACCGTGATGACGGACTGGCCAAGGAGCAGCGAGAACACCAAGAAGCGCATATGCAAAATCTTCAAAGAAAACGACCTACGGATCACAATTGAAGCCAACAAGCAAACCGTCAACTTTCTTGACGTCACTTTCAGCCTGAGAAATAACAGCTACCAACCATTCACGAAACCCAACACAACACTCCAATACGTGCACCATGACAGCAACCACCCACCCACCACCACGAAAAGAATACCTACCTGAATTAATAAAAGGCTATCGATGCTGTCATCTAGCAAAGCTGAATTCGACCAAGCAACCCCCCCGTACCAGAAAGCCCTTGATGAAAGCCGATACAACTTCACCCTCACCTATGAACCCACGCCAGGAAACCAACCAAAAAAGAGCAGAAAACGAAATAACATCATCTGGTACAATTAGCAACATTAAATTGAGCTACAGCTGTATGAATAACATACAACAAATCATTTCAAACCACAACAAAGCAATTGCAAAAGGACTGCCCACCCCCAGACTAAACGACTCTGAAACCAATAAGGAATGTAACTGTCACAAGAAACCTGATTGCCCTCTCAACGGAGGGTGCTTACAGACATCAGTCGTTTACCAAGCAAAGGTAACACGCAAGGACATTAACACATCCGACACATACGTAGGATTAACCGAAGGAGCGTTCAAAACAACATGGAATAATCACAACGCCTCCTTTAGAAACCAGACTTTGCGGAATTCTACAGAACTCAGCAAACACATTCGGAACCTCAAAGACAATAATGTTGAATATTCAATAACATGGCAAATTCTTGCATCCAGCACACCTTACAACAGTGGTAATAAAAGATGCAACCTATGCTTAAAAGAGAAACTGTTTATTATATATCATCCAGACCTGTCATCCCTCAACAAGCGCAGTGAAATCTTATCAACATGCCGTCACAAACGGAAACACCTCCTAGGTAACACATGAGCCAATCACCACGCCCCTACGCCTGCCTGTACCCACCCACTCTGTGCTATATAAACCATTGTATGTGAATGCTTCCATTAAACTCTCCTGATGATTGAGGGAACCCCTAATGAAACAATTCTGTAGAGATGAAGTAGTCTTGTGATTTTTCCCACACCTTCATATTGCGCTCTACCACGGTATCGAGCACTATTCTCTGGATAATCCAATCAAGACATATATGTATATATATATATATATATATATATATATATATATATATATATATATATATATATATATATATATATATATATATAACCCTATTTGGTCCATGCAACCCGCACGATAACGGCAGGAAGCCGTTCACAATAATCTTAGAGAAGAAGGTAATTTCAAACATTTGTAGAGGTCCACATTCCTTAGGTGAGGGAATCTTGCGAAACAGGCTCGTAGGGATGATATAGCCTCTGTGTTTTTTCTGAGCTAATGTGTATATATGTATATTCCAGAGGCTATATCATCCCTACGAGCCTGTTTCGCAAGATTTCCTCACCTAAGGAATGTGGACCTCTACAAATGTATGAAATTACATTCTTCTCTAAGATTATTGTGAACGGCTTCCTGCCGTTATCGTGCGGGTTGCATGGACCAAATATATATATATATGTATATATATATATATATATATATATATATATATATATATATATATATATATATATATATATATATATATATATATATATATATATATATATATATACTAGGGGTGGGCAAATTAATGCGTTAATTATGAGTTAACTCATCAATCTATTAACGCCGACAATTATTTTATCGCACATTTGCGTATGTTGTTTACATGCTTTTACTTTGTTAACGCCTTTTCTTAACAAAATGGCGTCGCCCAGCGTCGAGGGGCTCTTGGTAAAGATGGAACATTTGGCAAAAATACCGGACAATTCTGCAAATTTCATGGCTGGCTTACAGCGTGGTCACTCCAAGATCACTTACGACCGCGAGACAATTCTGAATGTGGATGGATCGGGCCGTTTTGGACTGAATGACGCTTGCTCGCTAGACCGGCTAGCTAGCATGGGAATACTTTGCCGGCTACATCCAGCGGCCTGTGAAGCAGCTGACTATATGTGTTGTTTGTCTATTTATGAATAATGCAGACAAGGAGTGTTGGCTGAGTTCTTAACGTTTGCTTTCAGAGCGTGCATATCACAGCATACAAGATGCCGTCATGGCGACACAACCTATACCGGGCTACCGCGCATGCTCGTCACTCCTGTTGCATCGTGGGTAGGGTAGTTCTTTTATTCCCTGGCTCATCCATCCATCCATCCATTTTCTACCGCTTATTCGCTTTCGGGGTCGCGGGGGGCGCTGGCGCCTATCTCCTGGCTCATAACATGACAATATAGTACCATGTATATGATGCGTTCAGTTTATCAAAGCACCAAGCAAACAATCGGAAAATTCCCATCATATCAATTCCTAGATATGGTCATAATTATTTTAAGTGCACTACGCAGAATAAACACAACATTATTAATATTGCTACTACGGATAATTTCATCAAAAATTCCCTAAAACAGCCCACTACCTATAATATAGGTTTTTTAAACATAAGATCCCTGATAAAAAAAAATGTTTCTGCTGTTACCTCAGAAATTGCCTGTTCAGATGTTATGATTGTGGCTCAGAGATTTGTATGTAGATTATATTTATTTTCCATAACAAACAGGATAACTTAAATACCCTGGCAGTGGTAGTAATAAGCTTAAATGTTTGTATTTACATTTTTTGAGTTGATTTTCATAAAATATGCTATTTAACTGCTACTGTTTAACAAGGACTGATTTAAATTGTGTTTGCACAACGAATGTTTTGGCGCTTTTGTTCATGTGGGGGAATATTCCAATAAAGGTCCACTACACACTACTTTTGAATTCATTATTGGGCTTTGCGTATACAATGCAGTTAATCGCGATTAATCAGAGAAATAGTGCGATTAACTTTGATTAAAATTTTTAATCGTTGCCCAGCCCTAATATATACATATATATATATATATATATATATATATATATATATATATATATATATATATATATATTATATATATATATATATATATATATATATGTATATATATATATACACACACACACATATATATATATATATATATATATATATATATATATATATATATATATATATATATATATATATATATATATATATATATATATATATATACTTACAGTACAGGCCAAAAGCTTGGACCCACCTTCTCACTTTAGTGTGTTGTCTTAATTTTTATGATTATTGTAGATTGTCACTAAAGGCATCAAAACTCTGAGATCCGTGAAGTGAAAACAATTTCAGGTGGCTACCTCTTTAAACTCATTGAGAGAATGCCAAGAGTGTGCGAAAAAGTAATCAGCGCAAAGGGTGTATATTTTGAAGAAACTGGAATAAAAAAACATGTTTTCAGTTATTTCCCCCCTTTTTTTGCTAAGTACATAACTCCACATGTGTTCATTTATAGTGTTGATGCCTTCAGTGACAATCTACAATATAAATAGTCATGAAAATAAAGAAAAAGCATTGAATGAGAAGGTGTGTCTAAACTTTTTGCCTGGACTGTACATACAGTATATATCCTTATATATACAGTACGTATATGTATATTTGATGGGTTTAGTGTGGTATGTGAGAGCTTTTAGGAGTCATGTGTGTTATGACCCGCCGCCCGGATCATACATGGTTTTGGTTTTTGAGTCCTTTTGTGTTTTTTCGATCGTTTTGGACTCTTCCTGTTCTTAGTTTTTGCACTTCCTTGTTTATCTTGTCTCCATGGTTTCTGATTTGTTCCACCTGTCCTTGTTATCGACGGCCACCTGTGATAACGTATTGCTTGAGTATTTAAGCCCGCCTCCTACCTCAGTTCTTCCTGGATTGTTTGTTTGCTTCTTGCAACACTCACGTTGGTTTAACTTCGATGTCTTTACTTGTGCTAAGTCTCGTCTTAGCTTCTCATGCGCTCGGCACGTTATTTTGGACTTTTGGACTCCATTGCTACGTTTAATGTTAGCTTCCCGTGCGTAGGCACGCACTTTCTTTTTCTGTTTTGTACCAGTGTTATTTTATTTTTGTATTAAACCGAGCTCCTACCTGCAATTCCTGTCCCTCTGGTCCATTTGCATCTTGGGGTGACAAAACGCGCATCCACGATGCGAGCATCGCGTGACACATGTGTATGAAAGCCCAGAATTGAGTGCGTATGCAGACACTATTGTTTTTTCAACCCGCCAAAGAAAAGAGAACCATGTGAAAAACGACACAAAAAAAAGTTGGCACCAACCTTCCCTGCCCACTTTGTTCTTTTATTGTTAATCATCCTTTAGAAGAAAAGCCCTCAGCTATGTAAACACACACTTTCACACAATGCTCAGAAACACAGTAGTCATTGGTGCATACACAAACAAGTGGACTGCCACGTGGTCTGAAGCTTCGGGATGAAAAAAGGTACAGAGTACTCACATGGCGATGGTGGCACTAACTGCGGAATAAAAACACAAATGGTGCTTGAGTTCAGGGGTCCTTGTGAAATGAGGCGGACGCGAGTCAAACATGCTGCACCATCGGCCAGATAACTCACTAAATGTTCCTTTAAAGCATATTCAGCTTTGTGGTTATGCATGGTGTGGTCACTACTGGCAAAACAATGCACACTATTCACATTACAATGTACACTTTATATACACATTCCCTCCTGAAAGTCAGGCACTTCCTGTTCTACTGCAGCGATCCGCACAACCTCATTCTTCTTCATAAACCATACTTTGAAGCTCCTCATTCCCAGTGATGTACTCAACTGCTATTTTGCTCTTACTCTGCTGCAAAATGCTCACATGGCTGCCATTTGTCAGCTTCAGTGGGTCTATTAGGGCCCGTCCACAAATGATATCATCAGCACCTTTCTTGGAAAACCTGCACTTATATTTTGTTTTAGGGAAAAACATTTTTAATGGCAGTTATAGATCACAATAATGGCTGTTAACAGATAAAATACATTTTCTTCCCAGAACAAATCAGGTGGAAAATTGGAAACAATAATGTGTTGTTTTTGTCCAAACTGTAGTTACAGCTCACATTCTACCAGTAACTTTGAACCACTGTTCTAATGGCACTTGGCTAACAATACTGGAGACGCAATGTGTGTGATGTTCTTATTTTATGCTCTCACAATCATTCATTCTGAAACAAAATACAAGTTATATAACTGAATCTGTGCCATTTTTGTCCCCAGGAAATAAGATGTATACATGCGCAATAACATACAGTCGTGGTCAAAAGTTTACATACACTTGTAAAGAACATAATGTCATGGTTGTCTTGAGTTTCCAATAATTTCTACAACTCTTATCTTTTTGTGATAGAGTGATTGGAGCACATACCGTATTTTTCGGATTATAAATTGCAGTTTTTTTCCAAATTTGGCCGGGGGTGGGACATATACTCTGGAGTGATTTATGTGTGAAATTATTAACACATTACTGTAAAATATTAAATAATATTATTTATCTCATTCGCGGAAGAAACAAAGAAAATGTCAGCAATCGTCACACACACGTCAACCAATAAGAATTTGGCGGGGGAGGGTCATGGCAGAAGTGCATTGTGGGTCATGGGATGCTAACTGCTCTATGCTACTGCCGTAGCTATTAAAATGGATCATTTCATCGTTGGCGGTAACTTATAAAAACTGAGAAGGGCTGAACAAAAATGGCACCCAAAAGGAAATCATGTATTGCAGATTACAAGCTGGACGTAGTGAAATATGCAGCAGAAAAGAGGACGCGGCGCATACCTTTGGAGTTGGCAGAGTTGTTTAGAAGCGACATCGAGGAAGAAGATTTCATGGGATTTAGCGATTAGGAGTGACGTATTGTTTGGTAAACATATAGCATGTTCTACATGTTATAGTTATTTGAATGACTCTTACCATAATTTGTTACGTTAACATACCAGGCACCTTCTCAGTTGGTTATTTATGCGTCATATAACGTACACTTATTCAGCCTGTTGTTCAATATTCTTTATTGTTTTTAAATTGCCTTTCAAATGTCTATTTTTGGTGTTGGATTTTATCAAATAAATTTCCCCCAAATATGCGACTTTTAAAAAGTGCGACGTATGTATGTTTTTTTCCTTCTTTATTATGCATTTTCGGCCAATGAGACGTATACTCCGGAGCGACTTATGATTTGAAAAATATGGTACTTGTTTATTCAGAAAAAACATTCATGAAGTTTGGTTCTTTTATAAATTAATATGGGTCTACTAAAAATGTGACCAAATCTGCTGGGTCAAAAGTATACATACAGCAATGTTAATATTTGGTTACATGTCCCTTGGCAAGTTTCACTGCAATAAGGCGCTTTTGGTAGCCATCCACAAGCTTCTGGCAAGCTTCTGGTTGAATTTTTGACCACTTCTTTTGACAAAATTGGTGCAGTTCAGCTAAATGTGTTGGTTTTCTGACATGGACTTGTTTCTTCAGCATTGTCCACACGTTTAAGTCAGAACTTTGGGAAGGCCATTCTAAAACTTTTCCTCTACTCTGATTTAGCCATTCCTTTACCACTTTTGACGCATGTTTGGGGTCATTGTCCTGTTGGAACACCCAACTGCGCCCAAGACCCAACCTCTGGGCTGATGATTTTAGGCTGTCTTGAAAAATTTGGATGTAATCCTCCTTTTCCATTGTCCCATTTACTCTCTGTAAAGCACCAGTTCCATTGGCAGCAAAACCGACCCAGAGCATAATACTACCACCACCATGCTTGATGGTAAGATTGGTGTTCCTGGAATTAACGGCCTCACCTTTTCTCCTCCAAACATATTGCTGGGTAATATTCCTACTGTATGTTGTCAGGTGAAACAAAAATTGAGCTGTTTGGCCACAATACCCAGCAATATGTTGGGAGGAGAATAGATCTTCTTGCAGTGAAACTTGTCAAGGAACATGTAACCAAATATTAACATTGCTGTATGTATACTTTTGACCCAGCAGATTTGGTCACATTTTCAGTAGACCCATAATAAATTCATAAAAGAACCACACTTTATAAATGTGTTTGTGACCAACAAGTATGTGCTCCAATCACTCTATCACAAAATATAAGAGTTGTAGAAAATTATTGTCAACTCAAGACAGCCATGACATTATGTTCTTTACACGTGTATGTACATTTTTGACCATGACTGTACATGTTTTGATGACGCAAACTTTCCTCTGCATTCATGTGATTTTATATGTAGGAAATACAATTGAAAAGTTAAATTTAGACCAGTGCCCTTAACCTTGTTAAGCCACAAGAACCCTCTGGAGTGCCGCCAAAAAATAGCAGTTTCTCAGCTGTGGTCCGTGTTTGCTATACTCAGTACTCAGATGTAATACACTTTTCCAGCACTTTTGGCAGTAATGACAATATCAAACAAACATGATAGAGAAGTTTCTATAGCGCAAAAATTATGACTAAACATAGTTTCATATCATTTGACAAGATTATATATAATTATTGAAAACAATTATAATCAAGAGTAAGATGAATAATTCAATATAAAATTTAGGTGAGACCTGGGCCCCCTGCAGTGGATAATTTGGGCCCTGAGGTCAAAAAGGTTAACAACCCCTGATTTAAACAAGTTTTATACTGATTTTTTAAAATTATTATTAGATATTTGTGTTGCTCTATATCCCAACTATGCCTTAGTTTGTTATTATATTTAAAAAACAAACAAGCTAAACAATTTAGTTGAAATTCGCATTGAAAAAGTGAAGTTAAGAGAATTATATTTATATAGCAATTTTCTCTAGTGACTCAAAGCGCTTTTACACAGTGAAACCTAATATCTAAGTTAGATTTAAACCGGTGTGGGTAGCACTGGGAGCAGGTAGGGAAAGTGTCTTGCCCAAGGACGCAACAGCAGTGACTAGCATGGCGGAAGTGTGGATCGAACCTGGAACCGGCCACTCTACCAACCGAGCTATACCGCCCCACAGGAAATGACATCATTTAGATCAGAGGTCTCCAACCAGTAGTTCGCTAGCTGATTTTGAGTAACTAAATAAAACAAAAAAATTCTTAAACGGTCAGTATTTTTATGACATATTAAATCGAAATATTTGATGACAAGTTAGCACAAAGACAATACTTGTACCGTTTTAGTGGAGATTTTTTTTCTCAAATAAAATACAATTTTAATGTTGCCAGTCCTTTAGATAAAACACAGAACCCTTTCTCTATGTCATTTGAAAAACTAAAGATCAAAGAAATGCATTATAAAATAAAATATTGCAGATAAACATGTTTTTTGGTTTTTAATACAAACAATGAGTTTTATGTACCAACGTTGTGTTGTTGCTCTGGCTAAACAAGGTTAAAGTTAAGGTTAAAGTACCAATGATTGTCACACACACACACTAGGTATGGTGTGTTGACCTATCCCCTTGATCACCCCCTGGAGAGTGAGGAGAGCAGTGGGCAGCAGCGGTGCCGCGCCCGGGAATCATTTATGGTGATTTAACCCCCAATTCCAACCTTTGATGCTGAGTGCCAAGCAGGGAGGCAATGGGTCCCATTTTTTATAGTCTTTTGGTATGACACGGCTGGGGTTTGAACTCACAACCTACCGAACTCAGGGCGGACACTCTAACCACTAGGCCACTGAGTAGGTCAATCATTTTGTTTGAGTTGAAAATAAACATTACAGATATGAGAAGCTCGCTGCAATTTTTGTTTCGTAAAAGTAGCTCTCAGACGAAAATGTATTTTGCAAAAGTAGCTCTTAAATGAGAAAAAAGGCTGGAGAAGCTTCAGGGTCACCACTAGTAAGGTCACTCATTTGTCTTTAAATTCAATAACGTTCAAACTATCACTGGGTGGGACTTCAATCTCAGCAAAGTCCGATACAAATGTTTTGATGTTCCAACCGTCCATTTTCTACCGCTTGTCCCTTATGGGGATGCGGAGGGAGGTGCTGAAGCCTATCTCAGCTGCATTTGAGCGGAAGGGGGGGTACACCCTAGACAAGTCACTACCTGTTGTTGATGACTTTGGACTAGCGACTGCACAATACATCAAGGCCGCGGAACAGAAACACATTACGAGCTTACACACACACATCCACAAAAATATACGCCACACATACACACCCCACCCCTCCCAACCCAACGCCCTCGACGCAAATCCCATAGGGGTTATGAATGGATGGTCAGCGCCTGAGAGCTGCGGCCTACCATCATGACCCCAAACTCCCTTCTCTCCGTTGCTAGATATCTCGAGATGTATGTTGTAATATGTATATGTG
This sequence comes from Nerophis ophidion, assembly GCF_033978795.1. Lineage (NCBI taxonomy): Eukaryota > Metazoa > Chordata > Actinopteri > Syngnathiformes > Syngnathidae > Nerophis > Nerophis ophidion. The sequence goes on along the minus strand of NC_084621.1, from coordinate 43,960,349 downwards.
CTTTGTTAAGGAGTTTTTTTTCCCACTCCAGACTGGGCCCCCTTAGGAGCCCAGTCTAGATTGTATTTTTTTACTCATCCTTCCCCAGCGTTTACCTTTTTCCCATCTATCAGCGTTCTTTTTCTGTCACTCTGTACACTGTTGGCTTTTGTCTAGTCTTGAACGGGTTTGTACTGAAAACAAAGTTTTGTTGTACTTGTGCAATGACAATAAAGATCTATCCATTTATCCATCTATCTATCTATCTATCTATCTATCCATCTATCTATCTATCTATCTATCTATCTATCTATCTATCTATCTATCTATCTATCTATCTATCTATCTATCTATCTATCTATCTATCTATCTATCTATCGCAGGGCCAACACAGACAGACAACATTCACACTTGATGTTATTTCTTAAAATACTATGTTTTGTTGAATCACGTTAATGTGCTTAGTGTCAACATGCTTTTTGCATAAATGCCAGGTTGTCATGATCCCACGACAGGTTGTACTTTTTTTCTTGTGCTGTCTATTATCTACTACTTCCTGTTGGACTCCTTGATTTGTTGCCCTTTCACTTTATGTTTAGTTTCCTGCCAATGCGCTATTTCCAAAGAAGTCTATTTATTTCACATGTTGCTCCTTGCCAGCGCTGAGTTATTGACTTTTTGTCAGTTTTCATGAGTTACTGCGCTGCCGCCATTTTATTTCTGCGTTTTTTTGCCCTTTAGGTAAAAAATTTTGTTCTTGGACCTGCATTAAGCTGCCTGTCTCTGCATCCTGGGGTCACGCCATCAGCCGACATGAACCATCGTGACTTGTGGTTATGTTTCAAGGCTTTGCTAATTCTATGCTGAAATGTGTTCCCTGTTAGGCGAACAAGATATCTTTACCATGGAAACCTTGTACAAAAATTACAAATTCACATTTTCCATCCATCTATTTTCTACCGCTTGTCCCTCTCGGGGGTCGCGGAGGTAGCTGGAGCCTCATTTCACATTTTGAGTACTTCAATACGTGTATTGTCAGATTTAGAGTTGGAAAAAAGACCAATTAAGACATTTTGAGTTATAACAAGCAATTTGCACTAAATTCAATGGCCCATAAAACAATTTGAAATTGATAGCTGAATTTCTTAGCATAACAATGGTAGTAAGGGTTCAGCATCATTAGATGGCCACCACAATTTTAATTTCATTTGATGACAGAACTACAGGCAGCACGGTGTCACAGAGGTTAGTGCATGTGCCTCACAATACGAAGGTCCTGGGTTCGATCCTGCGCTCGGGATCTTTCTGTGTGAAGTTTGCATGTTCTCCCAGTGACTGCGTGGGTTCCCTCCGGGTACTCCGGCTTCCTCCCACCTCCAAAAACATGCACCTGGGGATAGGTTGATTGGCAACACTAAATAGACCCTAGTGTGTGAATGTGAGTGTGAATGTTGTCTGTCTGTATTGGCCCTGCTCCAGCAACCCCCTACCTGCAACAATGTTAAGATTGTGTTAAAAAGAGCATTTGATTATTTAAAAAATAAAATTAAGTGTTTTAACATAACCAAGAATTTGACAGCAGTTGGACATAAAGCTAACTTTGTTATGCTAACTGTTTGAGTGATCATATTAATTATATGATAATTAAAAAAAAGGCAATTCACGATGTGGTTTGTCTCATTTGAAATTGTTCTGCTTTTAACAGAAAAATGTAATACAAAGTAGCACAGCTATTTTTAAAGTTGCTGAATAGGACGTATGCTAGCAGTCCAGCATTAGTGTTAACGGATGTATACATGTGTTTATTCCATGGAGTGAATTAGAGATGTCCAATAATGGATTTTTTGCCGATAGACGATATTGTCCAACTCTTAATTACCGATTTTGATATGAACAGACACGATATATACAGTTGTGGAATTAACACATTATTATGCCTAATTGTGTTGTGATGCCCCGCTGGATGCATTAAACAATGTAACAAGGTTTTCCAAAATAAATCATCTCGAGTTATGGAAAAAAATGCCAACATGGCACTGCCATATTTATTATTGAAGTCACAAAGTGCATTATTTTTTTTTAAAATGCCTCAAAACAGCAGCTTGGAATTTGGGACATGGAGGTTGAGGTTGGCTGGGTTGGAGGGGTTTGGGGTAGCGGGGGTGTATATTGTAGCGGTTCTGGGTATTTGTTTGGTTGTGTTTATGTTGTCTTACGGTGTGGATGTTCTCCCCAAATGTGTTTGTCATTCTTGTTTGGTGTGGGTTCACAATGTGGGGCATATTTGTAATAGTGTTAAAGTTGTTTATACGGCCACCCTCAGTGTGACCTGTATGGCTGTTGACCAAGTGTGCATTCACGTGTGAGTGAAAAGCCGTAGATATCATGTGACTGGGCTGGCACGCAAAGGCAGTGCCTTTAAGGTTTATATTGGCGCTCTGTACTACTCCTTACGTCCGTGTACACAACAGCGTTTTAAAACTTTACAAATTTTACTTCTTTATGAAACCGATACCGATCATTTCTAATATTACATTTAAAACATTTATCGGCCAATATTATTGGACATCCATAGTGTAAATCCATGTTTCTTAACCATAGGCGCCCATTGTTTGCCTGCGAGCACCCCTCGAGAAGTGGCAAAAAATATCTGTTTCTCAGTTGTGGGCTGCAGCGGTACTCAGTTGTAACACAATTTCCCACCACATGTGGCAGTAATGACAATATCAAACAAACATAAGAAGTCTGGAGCTAAAGTCATTGAGAAGGTATTTTAAGCGGAAAATTATGACTAAAATGGGGAAGCTGAATTTTCCATAATTGCATGTACGTTTATTCGTCTTTTTTTAATGAGACCCTTCCTATGCAGTATATTTGATTGCAATTAAAATTAAGAGTAAATATGACTAATTTAGCGGTAATATTTGAGAAAAGTCAAAAAAGTTAGGAACCCCTGATGTTAAAGATATAGTCAGCCTCATTTTCTCTGTTTCTGTTTTTAACATAAATAAAAATGGAATACAAAGTAGTTGAATAGAACATACAGTAGGGAAGGGATTCACACAACCCAATTCCTGGGTGAATCTCATGTGAGAGGAAGGCGTGTGCAGTCTGCTGAAAATGGTGGAAAGGATCACTCTCCATAGCAACTGACACTGTGGTCAAAGTTGGAATTACAACAAAACACATTTTAAGAGTTTCAACACTGTACTGCCATCCAACAGCTAAAGCGGACAGTACCCCCCCACCCCAATTTGTCACGTTCCATGTGTCTGGTAAACCACGACGGAGGCCATAAGAATCCCCTTCCTACTGTATGTAAGCAGTCAAGCATCCCAGACAATAGCTCACACTGTGTATTCATTCATGTGACAAATACACCATTTCTGACTATTTAATGACATCTCTTAATTAAACTCACTTTTATACCACGAGAGACAACAATGAATCTTCATGCCACATTTGCCAATGATCCAAACAGGCGCTTTTTCTACAGTATAAACAAACAGGAGTCCAAATGTTAGAAAAGAACAAAGCATCTTTTTTTTTTTTTCATACCATACCACAAGTAGTCTCCCGCAACACATTTTCTGCTTTTCCGTTCCTACTGGGTAGAAGGTACAATCACTTTGGAGGGACTACATGGTGGATGTAGGCAGACTGTATATCAGGATGAAGCAGAAGGACCAAAGTCTGGCACCGGGATTGGCACTGAGACAGTACTGATGAGACGGGAATCTCAGAGGAAAAAAGAAAATCAACTGTAGTCCATGTCCGAAACACATTTGGCAAAATCGAGGATGTGGGTCTGCAGAACAGGCCTGGTCTGTCCAGTCCTTAGGATCAGGGTCTAATTGTCCAGGAATAAGGCAGTTTATGGTTTGCTAGAGAAGTCATGCCAAGACCAGATAAAGCAAAGTCTTTTTCTTTGAATAAAACAATAAATCACAGCCATCATGACCCTTCTTTAGAATAAAATGGGTCAAATCTCATAGCTTAAAATGTTTTCTACTTTTTTTTTTTTTTTGGCTACAGAAACTCTTGGCACACAATAGCTTTAGTACATAGGCAAAAATGACCAATAAAAGCACAAAAAAAAAAAACATCACCACACGAGAAATCACAGCTGTACATTAAAGGTTCAAACTTTCAACCGGGTTGTTTTCATTCTTATTCCACTGTAGTTCTGTAGAAGGTCCAAGCACAGAAACCTGGGGGAGGATTTAACTCTCGTGCTGCCTCCAGTTGCTATCTCCCCTCAAAGCAGTCCAAGTACTCCAAAGTGAGGTCATAGCAGAATCGATACTGGTCCTGCAGACAAGCATCAGCAGAAAACATTACATCAGACACAGCATGCTTGGCTTTGCTGTTTGAACACTCTCACCAGGGATTCCACCATGTTGGGTTTACAGTTGCGTAATGTTTTGACGGCGTAGAAGATATCCACCATGTTCTGGTACTGGATCATCTCCAGGAGAATGTTGGACGCACAGAAGGATCCGCTGCGCCCGCCGCCATTACTGGGAAGGAGATACCAAAGAAGCACATTGAAGAACTTTTCCAAGGGAGGAGACTCAGTCAGTCCCTTTTCTTAACTTCCTCTTCAGATCGTTTGCACAAAATAAAATATAGTGCAACCTCAACCGAAGAGTGTTTGTCCCTCAACTAGTGTTGTTAGGATATAAGTAACAAGTAACTACAGATGTCCGATAATGCCTTTTTGGCCGATATCCGATATTCCGATTGCTTTGATTGATTGAAACTTTTATTAGTAGATTGCACAGTACAGCACATATTCCGTAAAATTGACCACTAAATGTGAGTTCAGATCCTGGCCGAGTCATACCAAAGACTATAAAAATGGGACCCATTACCTCCCTGCTTGGCACTCAGCATTAAGGGTTGGAATTGGGGGTTAAATCACCGTAAATGATTTCCGGGCGTGGCACCGCTGCTGCCCACTGCTCCCCTCACCTCCCAGGGGGTGATCAAGGGTGATGGGTCAAATGCAGACAATAATTTCGCCACATCTAGTATGTGTGTGACAATCATTGGTACTTTAATGGTAACACCCGAATAAGTTTTTCAACTTGTTTAATCGATTCATGGTACGATATTGTCCAACTCTTAATTACTGTACCGATATCAACTGATACCGATACAGTGATGGAATGAACACGTTATTATGGAATTAACAATGCCATATTTATTATTGGAGTCACAAGGTGCATTATTTTTTATTTTTTTAAACATGCCTCAAAACAACAGCTACAAAAACAATGAAGGCACACAGCTTCAGTCCAGAGTATACTAGAGCATACTTGACAACCTCCAGACCTCCGAATTCGGGAGATGGGGGTGGGATGGTGGGGGGTGTCTTGAGGTGGGCGGCGTTGAGGTGGGAGGAGTGGGGCGGGGTTTGGTGGTAGCGGGGGGTGTATATTGTTGCATCCCGGAAGAGAAAGTGCTGCAAGGGGTTCTGGGTATTTGTTCTGTTGTGTTTGTGTTGTATTACGGTGCGGATGTTCTCCCGAAATGTGTTCGTCATACTTGTTTGATGTGGGTTCACAGTGTGGCGCATATTTGTAACAGTGTTAAAGTTGTTTATACAGCCACCCTCAGTGTGACCTGTATGGCTGTTGACCAAGTATGCCTTGCATTCACTTGTGTGTGTGTGAAAAGCCGTAATATATTATATTATTATGTGACTGGGCCGGAAAGCAAAGGCAGTGCCATTAAGGTTTATTGGTGCTGTGTGCTTCTCCCTACGCCCGTGTACACAGCGGTGTTTTAAAAAGTCCTAAAATTTACTTTTTGAAACCGATACCAATCATTTAGAAACCGATACAGATCATTTTCGATATTACTTTTTAAAGCATTTATCGGCCGATAATATTGGCAGTCCGATATTATCGGACGTCCCTACAAAGAACCCTTTAGCTTACAAGCATCCTCGCCATTAGTTGGTGCAGCAAATATCTGAGTGAACCCCGAAAGAGTCGAATAATTAGTGGAGAAGAGGTGGACGATCATCATTGAATTAAAAGATAGATCGTCCAATACATGACCAAGAGAAAAAGCAAAAAAAAAAAACAAAAAAAAACAATTCCAGTGGAGCCTTGCTAGTCTGCACCATACTGAAGCAGAATGAGTCTAACGCCAACCAAGAATGGTAAACTATCTAACCGGCAGACATTTATCTATAAAAGTATGAAGAAACAGCTAAAATGAGATATCATAAAAGTCTACTAAATGTTGTACATTATTCTTACATTACTTCATAAAACTACTGCACTTGTTACTTTTTATACAATGCGTATAACCTAAAAAGGTGATGTTTTTTAAAAAGGCATGTTAAAATGATGCTGTTTTAGGGGGACCAAGCACTAATTAAATTGATTTTAAAGAATGTCTATGGCAGACGTTGATTTGAGATGCAAGTGTTTTCATCAAGGAAGCCGTTAAGGTTCTGAGGTTGGGGTGTTACTGTATCATGATTTACAAAGTTGGCAATATTTTGCATATTTTCCAGGTGAATTAAATAAGAATGTTAAAAATCTATTGTTGGTCAATAAAAAAAATCTAAAAATCCTTGATTTTATATATTTAATATTAAATAGAGTTTTCTTACCCTGCGATGAGGTGGCGACTTGTCCAGGGTGTACGCTGCCTTTCGCCCGATTGTAGCTGAGGTAGGCACCAGCGCCCTCCGCGACCCCAAAGGGAATAAGCGGTATAAAATGGATGGTTGGATAGATTTTTCTTACAACTAAAAACATTTAATAAACAGAGATATATATAATTTAGCATTTTCATTATTGAAAAAAAAACTCACACAAATGTGGAAGACGCTGTTTCTTAGGCGATATTACTTGAATTAAGCAAAGTGTAAGGAAAAACAATCTTAGCAAAAAAGAAGAAAAAGCAATATGTTTTTTTCTTCACCAACATTATCAATGTGTTTTAGTCATAATAACATTTTACATAAATTCAAAAAAAATATGTCAAACTATATATTTTTTAGGATTTCACTATCTTAAACATTAGCTGTATAACCTACATTAGGCAACATAACCTGAGCAAATAGCTAATTGGTACAACAGAATGTGCCTAGTCAGCAAAAAAAAACAGTTATTCAATGACATTCAATTTTAGTGAAACTAATTATTTTTAACTGTCTCCATTTTTTTATTTTATTGAATGAAATGGGATCATTCCTCTGCTTTATTTTTATTTATTTTTTACCTGTGTGCCAATAAAAAAATGGGATAAAATGTTAAATCGATAAACTTCTTCATTGTTCAAAGTGTCTCTTACTTTAGTTCAATATTTTTTTGTTGTATAACTTTTCTATTTAAAAAAAAGTGTTCATTCCCACTAAAACCAAGCATTAACACTATCCCTTCCAGCTGGGTAAAAAAAGATGACTTTTTCTGTCCCGGGTTGCTATGGTGAATTGTAGAGTCGGAGCTTCGTTGATCATGTCTTTGTACTGTGGTCTTAAAGGGGCTGTTGGCAACCTGCTCACAATTACATTTTTTACAGCAAAAAATTTAACAAAGAACACCATCGGCTAGCTTGTTTTACCATTAGTTGTTTAACAGAACGTATTTGTTGTAAAAGGGTCTATATTTTTAAAAATTACTAAATGTGTGTAGTAAACATTTTTAACAGCCCAAATGAAATGATTGGAGTTTACGGCAGTCACTCACCCCATCTCGTCAATACGTACGTACGCGCAAAGAAAGCATGCACACGACAAAAGCATTCATGTTGTTGTTATGATAGCTTATACATTTAATGACAGCTAATACTAATTATCCAAAATGCTAATATTTGCAAACACCCAAATCTAAAGCAGGTGCATGTGGTACATATGTGGTAAATGTTGCGGACAACTCATTTCACTCAGACTCATGATAGTCCGGATTGATTGAACTAACAAGTCCCTAAATTATTAAGGTTGCTGTGCACGTACATGTTGTGTCAACAGCTGTGAAATGAACGTACATAACTTTCACTGCAAACGTGGGTATTCATAGAAACATTTTATGCGGAAAAAGGTTGTGTACTGTATTTTAGGACACCCTTTCGATTATTCTCCCGTCCAAAGGCAAAACCCAGTAACTCAATTTTGGTCAAAACTGAGCTGATAATTATTTTGGCGTTCCTAGGTGATATGCTTTACATTAGAGTATGCAATATTGTAATTTGTTTCGGAAGTAAGCTGTTACGCGCATGGCAGGACCTAGCAACTACCACATAACCACGTAGATACAACAGAAAAACCTAGTATCTCAAGGGACCAATCGGAGCTTCTTTGTCAGTCGCCTTATTGTCTTTAATGAGACATTTGCACGAATGGGTGCCGACGGTCAACCTGATTATGTGATATTATGGCACGAGGGGATATTTGGAAGATTGGCCCAGGACGTTGCAAGTACCTTCATTAAATGTATTGTTCTTGATTCTTCCCCTTGCATACTCTTTTGGGCCGATAACTGTGGAGGTAAAAATAAAAACTGGACGCTGTACACAGCTCTTGCCCAATGTGCAAACGCAGAATGGGGCCCACACGAGATTGTGATAAAATATCTGGAGAAAGGGCACACGTTCATGAGAGCAGATTCAATCCATGGCTCGATCGGCAAGAAAATGAAAGCTCAAGAAAACATCTATAGGTTTGATGACTTTGTAGATCTTTGTAAGGCAGCATAAAGATAGATTGGTGTTCCTTTGTTTTCTCAAAATCAGCTAGAAGCGAGTTATTAGGTTTTGCCTTTGGACGGGAGTATTTGTGAAGCTCATGCAAAGTTTGTCGCCACAAAATAAGGCTCATACATGAAAAAACACATGCAGTACAAAACACATCACAATAAATATATTTTATGACGTACATTTTAACCACAATTTACAAAGGCCTCTATTTGCAAACTTTTGAGTTTACGAACATTTACATTGCGTCAAATATGTCTTGTGTGCGAACCACACCTCACTGTACAAACACCTCATTCATTCATTTTGCATGCTGCTTGAAGCCATTGGGGCATACTTGCCAACCCTCCTGATTTTCCCGGGAGACTCACGAATTTCAGTGTCACTCCCAGAAATCTCCCGGGACAACCATTCTCCCGAATTTCTCCTAATTTCCACCCGGACAACAATATTGGCGGCGTGCCTTAAAGGCTCTGCCTTCAGCGTCCTCTAACACTTGTCGTCACGGCCGCTTTTTCTCCATACGAAAGGTGTGTCTGCCCTCTCACATAATATATGTGGCTTTTACACACACACAAGGGAATATAATGCATACTTGATCAACAGCCATACAGGTCACATTGAGGGTGGCCGCATAAACAACTTTAACACTGTTACAATTATGCGCCGATGTGACAGTTTGACCCCAGACTGTCACTGTTTGACCTTTTGGCTTCCTCTCAAACCATGCACATTTTTTTAGTCAGTGGAAAGCATACTCAACAAACAAACTGTAACCTGTCACTCACCATGGCTACGCATGTCTGGCTAAAAGTCAGGGTGGGGCTGAAGGCTTTATGTAGCTGAGCGCACCTGCTTTGACTAATTAGGCCTAATTTGGGCCAAACCATGACTTTCAGGAGCTGGGTGTTGCTGAGGGACACTGGATTTTTGAAAGTTGTGTTGTCTAAACCTGAATACACTGCGTACAAAAATGACTGCTTTAAAAATGCAAAAGTACCCCCCCGCCCATCTCCTGAAATTCGGACGTCTCAAGGTTGGCAAGTATGCATTAGGGGCTGCCATTTATGCAGGCACAACCATTTTGAAGAGGCGTGGCCCCCTACGTCACAATCTGTTAACATCCTGTCCACACAAGCATGGCCATTTCAAAGCGCTTTGATGGCAAACTGTACTTCTGACAAGTTTATTTCCAGAATTGCCTGTTTTAGAGATCAGTTGGTGTGATGAGAAACACTTTAAATGTGTCCAAACTCTTTCTCTCTCTCTCCTCTCTCTCTCCCTCTCTCTCTCTCTCTCTATATATATATATATTTATCTCAATGATGTGCTGTCAGGGGAGGCAGGTGAGGTGTGGCCCACACCTGCCATCATGGAAAGAAAAATGTAAAAAGAAAAAATATTAAATTGTTATATGTATCCAGTGGTTATACTTTATAACGTTATTTTCCATTTAACTCCACCAGTTTTAGATTATTTTCATTCAAAATCGCTGAATTTTCACATTTGTTGTTCAAATACTGAGAAGAGACTTGCGCTGAGCCTCATTATGGATTGCGCAATGACTCGGCTAACTGCTGGCTGCTGTGCAGTGAGACCGTATTGCTATATGAATTATATTATACATTTCCATAGTTAGCTGAGGTATATAATGTACAGTGTATTTAGTCAATAACTGTATGTGTGTAACGTATTTCCTGTGCTGGGCAATCATAAAACGGCTGCGAAGACGCACTGTGTGAGGCACCTGTTCTCCTGCGACAACTCTACTGCAGGAGAAGTGACAATAAGCAGCAAGAGTGAGCAGCGTGTGTTTATTTTTTTAAAGGAAGACCAACGCCGGAGCTAAAAGGTTTGCTTCAGACGTTGATGTCCATCAAGACAGAGAGAATTTTAAAACTGAAGAAAGATAAGGAAGACTTTTAAACAAGTTATCAATGTTTTTGTTCAGAAGGAGCGGCGCATTGACTTCATTTATAAGTAAAGGTAAGACCATAATAAAGTTTTTTTAATTAAATGTGCTTTTTTGTGTGCCACCGTTTGTATGTGTAAAGAATGCTGGTATGAGCTTTTACACATAACTCGTTAACTGCTGCCAATCAAATGGTGAATAAGATACTCTTTAGGGTTCATATGTTTGTAAATCTGACTGTGACTAAGTCAGTGCCTCACCAGCCATGAACCTCAACGCACGTCACTGATATATATTTATTATATATGTATATATATATGCACATATATATGCATATATATATGTATATGCATGTATATACATGTGTATATATATATATATATATATATATATATATATATATATATACACATACAGTATATATTATTTATATATATTATTTATATATATATATATATATATATATATATATATATATATATCTCACGCCGACAACACAAACAAATTTAGCATTAGCCTGTTAGTATTTGTCATCATCATTTCTTTTTCGTTCTTTCATGAAAATACATGTATACAAGCCATGTGCAGTTGACACTTTCACTGTTTTTTTGGTTCCTTTAAATTTCCATGATCAGAAAGGAGCAGATGGAAGGATAACATTCTTATATTTATCCGCCCGCTTTTTAACACAAATTATTTTAGATGACTTTATAACTGTTCTGTCAGGCTTGCCACTGACAGTTTGTTTGTGTTTTAGTTTTACCTCTGTGTGTGTTTAGTATTTCCTGTTTTTAGTTCCTGTCAGCGCTCTTATTTTGTCTGTTTCCTGTTTTTTCCCTGTGCGCTGTTTTCCCCTCAGGTGCGGCTGATTGGCACCTGGCCACACCTGGTGTCAATCAGCCCGCTCCTTTTTTACCTGCTTTGTTCCTCCAGTCAGTGCTGGATTATTGACGCTCTTGTCGTTGCTACCTGTCGTGTCGTATCATATCGTGTCAATGCAGCGTTGCGGTAAGCTATATTTGATAGTGGTTTGTAGCTTGTCTTTTGTTCCCTGCTTCCAAGTTTGTTTCCATATTATAAATTACGACTTCTTTTTCTTGCTCGATACCTGCTACTTTCCACGCTATGCCTTTTTGTTTATCTGCCCACGTGCGCGCTTTTAATTTGTACCCTGTGTTTGTTTTTTGTCTTAATGTTTTAAATTAAATGTTTTCTCACTCCATGCCTGCCCCCTTCTCTGCATCTTGGGGTTCGTAACAAACCAACTTTGACAGGATATTCCAGCCAAATTTGAACCCCACAGAGATGTCTATGGCAGAGAGACTTGACAAAGTTTTAGAACTAATGGCCAAATCGAGGAAAAGCTTTGCCTCATTTTGAGATCCCTCCCACCCATCCCTGTCCTATGTTGGCTTCTCGGGGGACGTCTTGGATCCGTCCCTTGAGGGGGGTGGCTATCAGTAGTTGTGTAGATGGGGAGGCACAGCTACTTCGCGTCCCAGTTGGTCTGCAACAGACGGCGCCATCATCTCCGGTGGGCTGCCAGACGCCACCATCACCTCCGGTGGGTCTGCAACCTGTGGCGCCATCACCTCCGGTGGGTCTGCTACAGACGGCGCCATCATCTCCGGTGTGCCGGCAGACGCCACCATCGTCTCCAGTGGGACTGCAACAGACGGCACCATCACCTCCAGGGGGCTGGCAGACCACCATCACCTCCGGTGGGTCTGCAATCTACGGCGCCATCATCTCCGGTGGATCTGCAACCTACGGCGCCACCATGCACTCCGGTGGGCCAGCAGAAGCCACCACGCACTCTGGTGGGCCAGCAGACGCCACCAGCACTCTGGTGGGCCAGCAGACGCCACCACGCATTATGGTGGGCCAGCAGACTCCACCAGGCACTCCTGTGGGCCAGCAGACGCCACCACGCACCCCGGTGGACCAGCAACTAGGGGGGCGCCACCACGGACTCCGGTGGACCAGCAGCAGGGGGCGCCACCATCCTCTCCAGTGGGCCAGCAGCAGGGGCCGCCACCATCATTCTGTCCGGTGGGCCAGCAGCAGGGGGCGCCACCACCATTCTGTCCGGTGGGCCAGCAGCAGGGCGCCACCACCATTCTGTCCGGTGGGCCAGCAGCAGGGGGTGCCACCATCATTCTGTCCGGTGGGCCAGCAGCAGGGGGCGCCACCACCATTCTGTCCGGTGGGCCAGCAGCAGGGCGCCACCACCATTCTGTCCGGTGGGCCAGCAGCAAGGGGTGCCACCATACTCTTGTCGGCCACATAGGTGGTCGTTTCATGGGTGACAGACTCGCAAATTGCAGTGGCGTTCTATTCGCCATCGCCACTTGACTCCTCCCCGCACTTGGCCTGGCGGCCCACCGCCTTGTCCTCCCTCCACCCTTCTTTGACTTTGGACAGTTTTTTTACTGGAGGGGGGGTTCGTAAAACGTCTGTTATCCGTTATGGGAAGGGGGGCTACTGTCAGGCTTGCCACTGACTGTTTGTTTGTGTTTTAGTTTTTCCTCTGTGTGTTTAGTATTTCCTGTTTTTAGTTCCTGGGCTTCACGGTGGCAGAGGGGTTAGTGCGTCTGCCTCACAATACGAAGCTCCTGCAGTCCTGGGTTCAAATCCAGGCTCGGGATCTTTCTGTGTGGAGTTTGCATGTTCTCCCCGTGAATGCGTGGGTTCCCTCCGGGTACTCCGGCTTCCTCCCACTTCCAAAGACATGCACCTGGGGATAGGTTGATTGGCAATACTAAATTGGCCCTAGTGTGTGAATGTGAGTGTGAATGTTGTCTGTCTATCTGTGTTGGCCCTGCGATGAGGTGGCGACTTGTCCAGGGTGTACCCCGCCTTCCGCCCGATTGTAGCTGAGATAGGCGCCAGCGCCCCCCGCGACCCCAAAAGGGAATAAGCGGTAGAAAATGGATGGATGGATAGTTCCTGACAGCGCACTTTTTTTGTGTTTCCTGTTTTTTTCCCTGTGTGCTGTTTTCCCCTCAACTGCGGCAGATTGGCATCTGGCCACACCTGGTGTCAATCAGCCCGGTCCTATTTTACCTGCTTTGTTCCTCCAGTCAGTGCTGGATAATTGTCGCTCTTATTGTTGCTACCTGTCGTGTCGTATCATATTGTGTCAATGCAGCATTGCGGTAAGCTTTATTTGATAACGGTTTGTAGCTTATAAATTACGACTTCTTTTTCTTGCTCGATACCTGCTAGTTTCCCCGCTAGGCCTTTTTGTTTATCTGCCCACGTGCGCGCTTTTAGTTTGTACACTTTGTTTTTTGTCTTAGTGCTTTAAATTAAATCATGTTTTCTCACTCCATGCCTGCCTCCTTCTCTGCATCTTGGGGTTCGTCACAAACCAACTTTGACATGTTCCTTCCACCAACATCCCAACTCCATCATACTTTTTAATTTCCGTTTAAGCATTTTCACAATGACACGTCCAAAATAATAAACAAAAATCAGTTTGTTATAATTCCAGTTGTCTCTTTTTGTAACGCTTCTTAAATTCAAAGATGTTCTTACGACTTTTTAAGTCTTTGTTGAGAGAATTCCATGCTTTCACACCAGCAACAGAAAGGCACATTTGTTTCAAATTTGTTCGCACTCTTGGATGTTTAAAGTCATACGGTCTTCTGTGATTCTCATCTTCGGACGTGAACACAAATGACTTTTGTAAGTCTATCGGAAGAACATTATTTCTAGCTTTGAACATCACTAATAGAGTATGCAATTCTACATTTTGACAGCATTAGCATTCAGTTCGCTAGAGTTGAAGCTAATAACGTCAAAAATGGCAAATATTTAATGTGATTTACCTTTGTTCCACTTATCGATCATTTCACATTTCTCTAAAAACTACGAGGTCAAAGTCCCAGTGAGCAGCTCGCCTCACCGCATTGAAGTCCGGCTGAATAATTTATATTTCTCTGTATATACGTCTAACAGAGTCCGTCCACTTCTCAGATCCGGATATTGAAATTAAGTTTGTAAAAATTCATAAACAACATTAATTAACTCATTTAAAGACCACGGCTGAGTAAAAACCCTGCAAAGTAGTTAAATGCATTATTAGCGTTGGTCAGCACACAAATGTCCCACAATAGTTGATACAAGTCGAAAGTTCCTTTTGTTCTTCTTTCGCTTCATTGTCAAGTTTGTTGTTAGAAAGACACAAGAAAAAATAAATAAATTTTTTGTCCTCGCATATTGTAATGGCAGATGAAATTCCAATTCAAAATTTTAGCGCCTCATCCGTGTTCAACAAATCAGCGTTCAACAACTTCCCTCCTAAGGTCCTGAGGAACTTGAAAAAGTCCCACCTCGCTACCAGGAACAAAAACAGTGTTAGAATAATTATGTTTATATTATCATCATAACTTTATGCTTAAGGGCCGTTACTATAAAGTATTGTCAATTTGTGCTGAAGTGATATTTCTGTATTTTTGCAGAGGGACTGCTAGCCTCTTTTTATCAGTATTTTGTCCAGACTCGGCCTGCTGACTGCCAAGGCTAAACATTGGGTACCGGGACCAGACAAAGCAGAGACTGGGCGATAGCACCAAGTGTCAACATGTTTGCATTTTTGTATAATCATATATTGTGTCTAACTGGATTTGTTGAGTCTACCCCCTTCCCTCAGCGACAGTGATGTAATAGGGGTTTTCCTAATAAATAGAGGAGGCACGCGGGCTTGATTTTTTAGAATGTAGTTTGGATCTGTAACTAGAGTACAGCCCAAAACACTCGTCTCCTCATGAGCCAAATTGAACTCTGTCTCTGCATGTTTCCTTGCTTCTTATCAGATGAGTAGATGTCATCAGTGTTTGAACCTGACAAACAGTCCTTGTGACACTTTATTTACCCATAAAGTTTTTGGTGGAAACGCAGGGGATACTTTATTAACCCGGGTAAAAGGGGAAAGAAAGTTGCAGTGAAAGTTCCTTCGTTGGAAAAAAGCCTACTGTTGTAGCTTGTTGTGTACAATTGCAGTGAATCACAATGAGAAGTGTTTTAACATTTCGACATTCTCCTTCAGTCAGATGAGGTAAGCAGAATATTAGAAGTATGGAAACACTCAAAAACATTAAGGGCTACAATGAATAACCATTTAGCTTGCAAAACACATCTACTTGCAGGACAAGGGTGTAATGCGGAGATAACGGAGCACCCTTATGAATAGTCAGATGACCCTGTTATTGTGGCGGCGCCTCCTTTATAAGTACTGAATAGTGCATACAAGCTGTTAGGAAAGTACCGCCATAAGAAGCACTGAAGTACAATCCGCTCGCTCGCTTTCCTGAGGCAAAGGCAGAAATGCCAGCAGTCAAAGCCGGCACAGCCAATAAAAGCAATGGGGGGGTAATAAATTGTTGTCAGCACCGTGGCAGCCATGGATTTGCTGTGGTGAGAGGCGTCACATTTTTTATTAAGTCATAATTGATTTGATCTCCATAATCTATTCCCTGGTTGTCGCGGGTAATACTGCGTGACACCGCTGAGTGATGCGCTTTTAGGTGGGGGCGGTAGTGGATGGACGTGGAATGGGTTGGCAATAGGCGGCACGGCCAATTCATATTCATCGACCAGCGTGTGCATTGTGCGGTTTTAAAATATCAAGAAGGCATCGTGTCGACGTGCGGCTGCAGGGTTACTCACAGGCAGTGGACCACTGTGCGTCCTTCTCCGCACTCTCTTTGCCACTTGTGCACTTGAGCCAGCAGGTTGAGGAAGGCCTTCTTGGAGTCGGGAACGTCACGGTACGGCGACCAGCGCAGGAACTGGAACTGACACACCACCAGCTGGCCCTCTTGCAGCTGAGATACAAAGTAAATGGTAAACGGGTTATATTTGGATACCGCTTTTCAACCTTCAATGTACTCAGAGCGCTTCAATACTATTTCCACATTCACTCATTCACACACACATTCACACACTGATGGAGGGAGCTGCCATGCAAGGCACTAACCACGACCCATCAGGAGCAAGGGTGAAGAAGTGTCTTGCTCAAGGACACAACGGACGCGACGAGATTGGTAGAAGGTGGAGATCGAACCAGGAACCCTCAGGTTGCTGGCCCGGCCACTCATCCAATTTCACCAAGGCGCCCCCAAGTACAAGCATGAGGACCGTGGAGGGTAGGATGGAGGTACAGTAGTACGTAGGAATGAATACTGAGTTCAGGTATATTTGGTACCCGATTTAAATGGGTCTGTCCAGGAGGCCCCTTTAAAATTTAATTTATTTTATTTAATTTTATTTTTTGTCCTGTCCAGCTTCTCAGCAAATCATATAGTTGATGTAGATGACCATATCGGCTGTTCAGATTTACTTTACAAAAGAGAAGTGTAGGATACTTCTCTTGTTGCCTTATTTAAATTTGACTTTATTTAACTGGTCGGGGTGGGGCGGGGGTGTGGTTAAGAGGGCAGGACTATATTTACAGCAGTTGTGTGCACAGTTGTGCACCGCACTCTCTAAAAGCCCTAGATGTTATCGTCACATAAGCATGATTGATTGATTGATTGAGACTTTTATTAGCAGATTGCACAGTACAGTACATATTCCGTATAATTGACCACTAAATGGTAACACCACAAATACGTTTTTCAACTTGTTTAAGTCGGGGTCCACGTTAATCAATTCATGGTACAAATATATACTATCAGCATAATACAGTCATCACACAAGTTAATCATCATAGTATATACATTGAATTATTTACATTATTTACAATCCGGGGGGTGGGATGAGGAGTTTTGGTTGATATCAGTACTTCAATCATCAACAATTGCAACAACAGAGAAATGGACATTGACACAGTGTACGTCTTATTTAATAGGATATGTACAGCGAGCAGAGAACATAGTGAGTTCAGATAGCATAAGAACAAGTATACAGTATATATTAGAAATACATTCGATTATTTTCATAAGGTTATTTACAATCCGGGGAGATGGGATGTGAATGGAGGAGGGTATTAGTAAAGGGTTGCCTGGAGGTGTTGCCTGGAGGTGTTGTGGTGCATGTACATTAGATGGCAGTATTGTGCTGTTTAAGAGTGTCACAACATTGCTGTTTACGGCAGACGAACTGCTTTACGGTAGAGGAAAACGTGACTGCTGTTGTTGTGTGTTGTTACCGCGCTGGGGGGACGTTAATGAAACTGCCTAACAATAAACCCGATTATTTATAATCTGCCCAATGATGTTATAGAGTTATAACACCATTGGGCAGACACGCTGTGTATATTGTGGGAAAGTAGAAGTGAAATTAGGCTGTCCTCACTCAGGTCCGCATGGAGCTGGAGGGGGCGTGGCCTTAAAATTCCGCCTGAATTTCGGGAGATTTTCGGGAGAAAATTTGTCCCGGGAGGATTTCGGGAGTGGCGCTGAATTTCGGGAGTCTCCTGGAAAATCCGGGAGCGTTGGCATGTATGCAAACGACATTGTACGCATTGCACATTGTACAGTGTACACCCCACTATTTGAGAAGAACTGAACTAAGGTGTTACTGTAGCTTGTTTACTTCACATGCAGTCAGTAGTCATTTGTTCAACTTTAGTTATATTAGCGGTGTTCCTCAAGGTTCCATTTTAGGTCGATGGGCTAGTCAACTGGTGGATTCTGCTTTCAATTAGGAAAAACTTAAGAGGAACTAACATTTCTGCAGCAGATTCTTAAAAACACAAGAGTGCTGTCATAAGGTCTTTAAAAGTTCCTGTAACTCTGACAGAATAAATAGACCAAAATCAAATGACTCCTTTAGAGGATGTTATTTGTATGGAATACAGTCTTCAATTGGACAGCAGTTTTTGTATTGGCTTTAGTCATAGTCCTTTGACAGAAATTTATTGTAGATTTAGTCTTATTTTATTCACCTAAATTGACTAGGTTTTAGTCTAGTTTTAGCCAACAAAATTACACATTTTCGTCAGTTAAAATTACAGTAAATTCAGTCAACTAAGATGTGAAGTATAAAAGATAACAAAAATGGTCTTTTTAATATATATATGTTATTTGATTATCCTATTTATTCTTATATTAAGTAATGTGTTGGATGTTGCATCATCTATCAGTATTTTAACCATGTGAAAAATTTGTGAAATCTCTCTGTGAGAAGTGCTATATAAATAAAATGTACTTGTTGACAAAAGTAGCATGATCTTATGGTCTGGAATGATGTATGATTTATACAATGTTCAATGCCGATAAAAACTGTATCTATTTTCTATGCTACGTCTCTGGCAAAGCAGGTATTAGTGTGTGTTGTTAAACGGAGTTACAATGCAAACCTTTATTATAATTTGCTTAGGAACGCTGGAGAACCGGAAGCAGAATTACCATTAATACCATGAATTGATTAACGTGGACCCCGACTTAAATGAGTTGGAAAAACTTATTCGGGTGTTACCATTTAGTGGTCAATTGTACGGAATATGTACTGTACTGTGCAATCTACTAATAAAAGTCTCAATCAATCAAGCAAATACGCATAGAGAGCTGTGATTGGTTATATTCCGAACTTGTGCCACCCATCTACAAGACAAAATTATATATGATTAATTTTGTTTCCGTCAACATTTCAGTCTTGTTTTAATTTGTCCCTGAAAATATCTGCTACTTGTGTTATTGTCTTAGTCAACGTATATTTTGTTTTGAATTCATTGACTAACAATTTCCGTCTTAGTTATCGTCAAGAACCTATTTTGCCCTGAGGAAAATAAGACACACAGTTTTAATCAACGAAATTAACACTGACGGAATAAACAAAGTAAGAATAATAAGTAGGTGGGAAGTCGGGTCCTTAGCTTTTTGGAAATGTGGCACCTAAACAATTTATCCCTGACGTAAATCCACCCTCAGTATCTGTCCATTACACATGGTGAGTGTTCAAATCTCCTGGCCTGTGATTTGAGTGTAGCACGACCCCGAAAGGGACAAGCGGTAAAAAATGGATGGATGGATGATTCTACCACCTAGAGAAGGGATTTCTTTTTATTGTGTTTCCAACTGCAGCTGTGTTTTTTTTTGCAAGTGTCGTTTGGTATGCGTATTTGAGCGTTCCCTTGACTGCCTGCTGGCATTCTCAGCTGTGCTCACTCAGCAGAGTGACCCTGAGATAGATGGGTCTGCAGTTGTAAGGTGTGTGCGCGCGTGTGTGCGCGCATGTGTGTGTGTGTGTGTGTGTGTGTGTGTGTGTGTGTGTGTGTGTGTTTGAGAGGTCTCTGTGTATTCATAACCTTGTCCTCGAGACGCTCACCTAACACTTAGGGAGCAGTGGAGAACTGTAAGTCATGCAAATTGGACTGGCAAAGACATCAACGATGCAAGCAGGAATAGCTCACACGCTGTGCTTTAAAAAAAATAAAAATAAAAATATGACTCTTAAAGCCACAATGCATATGCTTACAATGCTTTTGTGTTGACTTTTCCTCCCTAACTTTGTACATGACTGCAGACAGGTGCTGTCAGAATGTGTGGTGTGCATTTGTGTGCTTTGAGTCCTCCCCGGGTGTGACAGCCGTGTGAGACAGGAGGTCACAGCGAGGCCGCTGACAGGGGAAGCGAGGATGCCATTCGGGGGCATGGCGCTTGCAAAAAAAAAAGGCGGCTGATGTACGCCGACCATGCAGATTTTCTTGTTTAATTGGTTGGCAGGGGGGAAAAAACATACCTGTCAGAGTTATTTGATGACGAACCCCAAGATGCAGAGATGGAGGCAGGCATGGAGTGAGCAAACATGATTTTAATATAAATACTAAGACAAAACCAAACAAAGGGTTCAAACCAAAAGCGCGCACGTGGGCGGATAAAGAACAAAAGGCCTTTAGCATAGAAGCTAACAAGAAACAAAAAGGAACTTTAGCATGGAAGCTAGAGGATAACAAACAGAAAAACTGGAAATAGCTAATGGCTAACAAAAACAGCTTACCGCCACGACGACCAGGACAAGATGTAGCACGACAGGTAATAGCTGAAATGATGCCAGACACGACAGGTAGCAAAGACACAAGAGTGACATGAGGCAACGACAATACAAATGACAATACAATGATCCAGCAACTGACACAAGACAAAGGAGGTAGTAATAGGAGCCGGCCGATTGGCAACAGCTGTGACCAGATGCCAATTGGCCGCAGCTGAAGGGGAACACAGCACTCAGGGAACAAGACAGGAAGCTGACAAAATAAGAGCACTAGACAGGAACTAAGGACAGGAAATACTAAACACACTGAGGAGGAACACAGCACTCAGGGAACAAGACAGGAAGCTGACAAATTAAGAGCACTTGACAGGAACTAAAAGACAGGAAATACTAAACACAGGAAACAGACACATGCAGAGGAAAAAACTAAAACATAGACAAACTGTCTGGGGCAAGCCTGACAATACCTGCGTATTAACACAATGAACATAATGAAGAATGGAAATAATATATGCAGATTTTTCTCCTAATGGCATACAGTTAATCCTAAAATGATTCATACCCTTACCTGATATTGTCTAAATGTGCATACTTTTGTATATTTAGACCATAATTTCCAAAATGATCCATGCTTTTTTCAAACTGAGACATATGGAATGTGAAAACTGCATAATTGATAAGAATGCTTTTGTTTATGCTTGTAAACATGAAAGGTTCACCATTATTCAAAAATGACTTGTTGCTGTTATAATAATTCTATGTATACAGGAGCATAGCATCACATTCTGGGTACCCATACACAAGACTTTTATAGGGCCCCTATTCCACCTAAAGCTAATGTCATTATCACAGAAACACAAACACACACACACACACACACACACACACACACACACACTTGGTATGTAAACATGAACCAAAAAAAATATGCAAAAAACTCAATTTGTTTTTTTGAGTTTTTAAAAATGGGATTGAAAATCAACTAATCAAATTCAATATAAAGTGGACATAATATGAATCTAAATAATCATAAAGCCTGTCATTAGTCACTTAAATGTGATTATAATTATGTCAAGTTTTCATTTACTTCAGAGTGTTAAGTCGATATCATTAGCTGATACACATAGTAATATCCATCCATCTATCAATGTTCTACCACTTGTCCCTTACGTTGCTGGAGCCTATCCCAGTTGCATTCGGGCGGAAGGTGGGGTACACCGTGGACAAGTCACCACCGCATCGCAGGGCCAACACAGATAGACAAACAACATTCACATTCACATTCCCACACTCGGGACCATTTAGTGTTGCCAATCAACCTGCCGCGTCAGCAGTGGATAATAATACAGCTTTATTATTATGATTATATTAATATTAGTGCATCTCCTGGCATTTTAATCGAGTCTTTGAAGACATCCCAGTTATTGGCAAAGTACATTAATCCTATGCTGCCAGAAAAAAGATTTATTATATGTTTACCTGTCTTCTATCACCTGCCATTGTTCCAAATTGCTGGTGATGTGTTTAAATGCTTCAGGAGCGCTTAGAGAATGTTATGATGTCAGTGTTGAGTTAAGTGTTCAAAGTAAGGTCTGCCGCTATTAAGGTGGAACGGAGCATTGTGTATTTTTGATAGGGGGTGTAGTTAGTCTGAGGCATTCTTAATTTGACTCAAGCAACCTTATTATTGACGTGTCACTGCTATATTAATTGTATATTATTCTAGACGTCTTTTTTTTAATAACTTATACATTTAAATGGGCAGCACGGTGGTACAGGGGTTGGTGCATGTTCCTCACAATACGAAGGTCCTGAGTAGTCCTTGTCATGATCTGTGATCTGGATTATGTTTTTTATTTTCAATCTAAGATTCCTTCGGTTCCTGTTTTTTGTGCACCCTTGTTTGTTTTGGTTACCATGGTTACTTATTATTTACACTTGCTTCTGATTATTGTTCACCCGCTCCTCTGCTGCCTGAGTACTAATCAGAGGCATTATTTAAAGCTGCCTTGCCCTCCAGTGAGTGTTGGAGTATTGTTTGATGTTTGCTGTGGACTGCCTTTTTTTTGGAAGCTGAGAGCTATTCCCTGGATCCAAGTCCAGCACCAAGTCCAAGTCCAGCATCAAGTACACCTCCAGTGCTAGCACCAAGTCCAATTCCAAGTCCAGTTACAAATCCAGCACAAAGTCCAAGTCCAGCACCAAGTCCAAGTCCAGCACCAAGTCCATCGCCAGTGCTATCACCAAGTCCAATTCCAAGGCTAGCACCAAGTCCAATTCCAAGTCCAGTTCCAAATCCAGCACAAAGTCCAAGTCCAGCACCAAGTTCAAGTCCAAGTCCAGCACCAAGTTCAAGTCCAAGTCCAGCACCAAGTCCACCTCCAGTGCTAGCACCACGCCAAGCTCCAGTGCCTGCACCACGCCAAGCTTCAGCGCCGCCAGTAGCAGCTCCATGCCGCTAATAGCAGCTCCATGCCGCCAAGCGCCGCCAGTAGCTGCTCCACGCCACCAAGCACCGCCAAGCCAAGACCCACCATGCCAAACTTCGCCGCCTGCAGCGAGGACGACATGTGCAGCTTCCACGCCTGCCTCGAGGACGACGTACCCACCTCTTCGTTGACCACGGATTTGGCCGTTCCCGGGTCGCCTGCCTCGTCAGGTGCAGCGGCATTCTACACGTCGCCGCCACCTGACTCTCCCTCGCTGGTTGCGGGGACATTTTGTCTGGCGACCCACCGCCAAGTCCCCCTCCCGCCTTCCCATGACTCTTGATCTTGTTTTTTTTGGTTTTGGACATCTGGGATCTGTCCTTGAGGGGGGGGGGTTCTGTCGTGATCTGTGGTCTGGATTATTGTTTTTTATTCTCAATTTAAGATTCCTATGGTTTCTGTTTTTTGTGCACCCTTGTTTGTTTTGGTTACCATGGTTACTTATTATTTCCACCTGCTTCTGATTAGTGTTCACCCGCTCACCTGCTGCCTGAGTACTAATCAGAGTCATTATTTAAACTTG
This sequence comes from Nerophis ophidion, assembly GCF_033978795.1. Taxonomy (NCBI): domain Eukaryota; kingdom Metazoa; phylum Chordata; class Actinopteri; order Syngnathiformes; family Syngnathidae; genus Nerophis; species Nerophis ophidion. The sequence continues at coordinate 43,936,789 of NC_084621.1, read as the reverse complement.
GCTTGCCCTCCAGTGAGTGCTGGAGTATTGTTTGATGTTTGCTGTGGACGGCCTTTTTTTGGAAGCTGAGACCTATTCCCTGGATCCCAAAGACTATAAAAATGCACTCAGCATCAAGGCTTGGAATTGGGGGTTACATTACCAAAAATGGTTCCGGGGCGCGGCACTTCTGCTGCCCACTGCTCTCCTCACTTCCCAGGGTGATCAAGGAGATGGGTCAAATGCAGAGGACAAATTTCACCACACCTAGTGTGTTTGACAATCATTGGTACTTTAACTTTTTAAATAGCGCTTCCTAGAGGCACACTCTGTCTGAGATGAGAACACACAAACAGAGCTCATTAGCATTAAAGCAACAGACACACTTAAAAGTTTAATAATTCAAGATAGGTTGATTGGCAACATTAAATTGACCCTAGTGAATGAATGTGAGTGTGAATGTTGTTTGTCTATCTGTGTTGGCCCTGTAATGCGGTGGACACTTGTCCAGAGTGTACGCCGCCTTCCACCGGAATGCAGGTGAGATAGGCTCCAACACCACCCGCAACCCCAAAAAGGGACAAGCGGTAAAAATTGGATGGAAGAATGTGGCTAGATTTTGTCCAACACTAAACCAATACTTGTGAGACCTCTGTGACTTATTAATACATTCAAGGAATGACCTTTGCAGTTTAAAATGTGTACTAAAAAACTATCTGTTGGCAATGTTTTATAACTATTTGTATAAGAGGAGCTGTTGTTCATCCATTAAAAAGCCACCCCAAAAAAAAAATACCAATGCAGGACCACATGACGCATTCAGCCTTTATGTACTTGGCACTGAATGCATATATAGAAATTCTCATCATCTTTTTCAAACACCTTTTTTTCTCTCCAGACAACCAGTCAATGCTTTGACTTTGAGATGACTCACATTTTATCCACGGCTCCTGCATTTCTTTTAAGTTTTACACGATACGTCATTGCAGGTGTGCAGAGCGACAGGAGTAGAGCCAATGTTAATTTCAAAAATCCTAATGATACTCACCCTCGTGATGTTTTTGACTCGAAAGAGGCGTGTGATGATATCGTCATCAGCTGACATGGAGAGAAACTCCACCTCCATGGGCCCATACTGCTGAAGACCGGGCTCCGGCCAGTACTGAACACACGGCTGCAGGTGGAAGACAAGGTGAATGTTATTGAGAGTAAATGAACATGGATACACTAACGTGACACTTAGGGCTGGGAAGTATTGCTAAAATCTATATCGCAATATATATTGCTGCCTGTTACGTACGGCGGGGGAAGGAGACGACACAACGGCAGGAATCAGTTCAACAGGTTTATTGAACTTGATGATGTACCGGCGTGTGTATGCTACTGAGCGCGTATGGTGCAGGACGATGTGAGGAATTAACAATGTAAATGTTACCAGAGGGTGTTGTACATGCGTGTTGGATTAACAGGCCCAGGGGGGCAAGGCAAGAAGGAAGTCCATGGGCAAGCAAGAGGTCGGGGGCTGGAGAGAGGTGTCAAGGTTTGTGTCCGAGCGGGGATCGAGGAAAGAGAAAAGCAGTCCAACGTCCAGCGGGAAGTCTGAGGGAACGAGGCGCACAGGATCACTGGATACGGAGGGAATATACGGAGCGTGAACTACGTTCCGGCACTGGATCTTCGGGTGTGCTGGTCTTTATGTTGTTTGCCCTCATCAGTACCACGTGCGCTGATTTATGATTGCCTGCAGCCGTGCGGGCGCGTGGCCGCGAGCAGGGGTGTGTCCCAGGGCGCTCCTTGCGGAGCTGCCGGCGGCGCCTTCTGCAGATACAGTGAGGGATTGCATATGCGCCATGACACTGCATCCTGTAGTAACGATATACTGTATATCACAATGTTATTTGTGATGTAAATTGTAATGTAAACATTTTAAAACGGGTTACAAAGGCTTAATGTATGGAGTGACATATTGTGTCATTTCAAGTTGTATTATTTTTTCAAAATTACTATCAATCTACTTGCTATATTATTATTTACTTTCTGTTTTGTTCAAATTTAATAGGCACCAATTATTCTGTTTTGGGGATACTTTACATTAGTTTTGGGCGATTTTACACATTTGGGTATTAATCCAATACGAAGTGGTTAAAGGGGCAGTATGGGTCGTACCAATATTGGTACTGGTAGTTCAAATTTTCAAAATCATTGAATGATTAAATTGTAATTCATAATCAGACAAAAACACTGGATGGTGGTGTAACAATATCAATTAAATATTAAAAGTATTTCCTACTGGTTGCGACTTACTGTTTGGTTTTGCCCTTAAAGTCCTTCTGTCCCTTGGGACTTTTTTTCATAAGTTTTTTAATAAAAAGCAGACAAAATATTTTTTGATAATAAAAAATATCCGTTAAACCACTGTACTATCGAAAATATACTGATACTATAATGCCAGACACTTTGTACTTTATATACATTCAATAATTGTAGCTTAGCGATTAGAATATCCTCCTAGTGTGTAGCATGTTTAGTTGTTCCTTGTCCTCCAGTGATGATAATCGTAAGAAGTTTAGTTGTCACCATGGAGGCGAGGGTTATTGACCTGAAAGTGGCTTTGCACTTTGGAGGGATGTTAGCCGCTAGCACAAATGGTAAATTGCGTTGAGGAAGCGTCCGTTCATTTGTCGCTCTCATTCTTGCTGTCAAAAACAGCTAGAATGTGTGATGAACATAATACAACATAACAAAAGCTTTAAAAACTGTATCTCTTAAATTCATAAAACGTGTATCGTTTCTATATCACAACTCTAATGCCACTTTATTAGGTACGCTTACGAGTTAACTGCCTTTGAGGCATTTGTGATTAACAGCGATATAAATAAACTTTGATTGATTGATTGTTACTGTCTAATCAGCTAATTATAACAATACCATGGACCAGACAACCCAAGAATTGTAAGAATATTCAAAAACAGTGCATGACATGACTGAAAATAAAATGCTTGTTGGTGCTTGGCAGGATGAGTGTTTGAGAAACTGCAGATATGTAATTTTCATGCATAACCAGAAAACGAGCTGAGAAAAAAGAAAATATATTTTGAGTGACGGTTTTCTGTGTCAAAATAGCAGAGGTCAGAGGAGAGTATCCAGACCAAGTGAAGCTAAAAGACAGGAAAGTTACTCATGTAGACACTTTGAGCTTCCAGCGAATAGTAATGACTATAAACAACTCGACTCCAGAGGTGACTTAGAGCAGCAAGAAAACCGATCACTGCAGCAAACTGCACAATACAGGGAAACCTACATATCTCAACGCCCCTCAGACTGGCTGTCTCACGTCATAAGCTGTTGTTGACTAAAGCGGTTGTTGACATACAGTGGCTGAAACTAAAAATGAAACTAACCTTTGCTTGCATACAGTACTTACTTGTGACTTTGACCAGAGACATAAGGAGAATGTGCGATAATGAAGGATTTGTTGGTATTGTTTAAACACCGCAGCGGATCAGGTTGGATAACCCCAGCGAGTGCAGCATGTTGCAGGTACTAAGTCAGCGAGGTCAGGCTCTTGGGTAAAATCAGTATGCATATTGAATTAGTAGCCAAGTGTACATGGACAATATTTTGCTCTGATCATCTTTTGGACTACAATGTTACTGTGTCAATGAAACCTAAAAATAATAATCTGATTATGACGTAAATTTTCATGTATAATTCTTTACTTTGACATGCGCGGAACTTAACATAAACTGAAAAATGTGTTATTATTTGTGCTACGGCACCATATTTTGGACTTGCATGTGCAGAAGAAGTATACTCCCACTGTAAACAGACATGGAATTGAGCATTTCTGCTTGTCTGACGCTATTCATAATTTTTTCCTTCTGTTCACTACTTTAGTTTTACTTCTCTTTTTGAAATGGAGCTGTTTTGTGCTTTTTATTTTGTGATTATATACGGCTTGCGGCATATCTGTCTGTTACAACATTCTGTGTATGTGTTTAATCAAGGCTACCAGTTAGCACTTAAATTAGCTGTGATGTGGTGGATAAAACAACTCCTTAAAGGGGAACATTATCACCAGACCTATGTAAGCGTCAATATATACCTTGATGTTGCAGAAAAAAGACCATATATTTTTTAACCGATTTCCGAACTCTAAATGGATGAATTTTGGCAAATTAAATGCCTTTCTGTTTAGCCCTCTTGAAGCGATGACGTCAGTTTGTGATGTTGCCTAGGTAAGAAAGCTGGCATTTTCATTTTCTCAAACACATTACAAACACCGGGTCTCAGCTCTGTTAGTTTCCGTTTTTTCGACTATTTTTTGGAACCTTAGACATCATGCCTCGTCGCTGCGAAATCACAAAGGTGAGTTTTGTTGATGTTGTTGACTTATGTGCTAATCAGACATATTTGGTCGCGGTGAGACTGCCAGCTAATCAATGCTAACATGCTATTTAGGCTATAGCTGTATGTACATTTGAAACTATATTACGTTTCCTTCCACCCACATTTAATGCGAAAAAAACACTTACCAATGGACGGATTTAAGTTGCTCATGTGTCACAAGATGCGAAAGTCCTGATCGTTTGGTTTGCACATTTTACCAGCGATGCTAACGCAGCTATTCGGCCATGCTATGGCTATGAATAGCTTCAATAGCTATTCGCTCAATAGCTTCAGTTTCTTCTTCAATACTTTCATACTCCAACCATCCGTTTCAATACATGCGTAATCTGTTGAATCGCTTAAGCCGCTGAAATCCGAGTCTGAATCCGAGCTAATGTCGCTATATCTTGCTGTGCTATTCGCCATTGTTTGTTTACATTGACCGCACTGTGTGACGTCACAGGAAAATGACCAGTGGCTTCGAGAGAGCGAAAATAAGGCACTTTAAAGATGTTTTTAGGGATATTCCGGGACCGGTAAAATTTTGAAAAAAAATTAAAAAAATACAACAAGCCACTGGGAACTGATTTTTATTGTTTTTAACCCTTTTGAAATTGTGATGATGTTCCCCTTTAAGACAACGACTGGATCCCTTGTTGAATTGTTACATCTACACATGACACTCCAGACCATACTTTTGTTTTTGCTAGTCTCGTTTTAAAGCAACAAACTCAACAGTATATAATGCTACGTATGTATGTTGAATGGGGGGGGGGGGGGGGGGGCAGATAGATAGATAGATAGATAGATGGATGGATGGATAGATAGATAGATAGATAGATAGATAGATAGATAGATAGATAGATAGATAGATAGATAGATAGATAGATAGATAGATAGATGGATAGTACTTTATTGATTCCTTCAGGAGAGTTCCCTCAGGAAAATTAAATTCCCAGCAGCAGTGTACAGAATTGAGATCGAATTTAAAAAGTAAATAATGGGGGTATAAATGGAAACAAAATTGAAAAATATTACAAGAAGAATAAAAATAAAAAGCAACAATGAGAATAAAAATATAACAGTAAAATAAGAATATAACAAGAGAAAAGTCCATCCATCCATTTCCTACCGCTTATTCCCTTTGGGGTCGCAGGAGGCGCTGGCGTCTATCTCAGCTACAATCGGGCGGAAGGCGGGTTACACCCTGGACAAGTCTCCACCTCATCCCAGGGCCAACACAGATAGACAGACAAAATTCACACTTACATTCACACACTAGGGCCAATTTTTTAGTGTTGCCAATCAACCTATCCCCAGGTGCATGTCCTTGGAAGTGGGAGGAAGCCGGAGTAGCGGGAAGGAACCCATGCATTCACGAGGAGGACATGCAAACTCCACACAGAAAGATCCCGAGCCCGGGATTGAACCCCAGACTACTCCGGACCTTCGTATTGTGAGGCAGACGCATTAACCTCTCTGCCACCGTGAAGCCCGTAATGAAAAAGTATTAAAAGTTATTGTTTGCATCCCCTGTCATCCTAGTACACCCCCTGCACTCCAGAGAGGAGTTGTACAGTCTAATGGCGTGTGGGACAAAGGAGTTTTTTAGTTTATTAGTCCTGCACTTGGGATGAAGCAGTCTAGCACTGAACAAGCCCCTCTTAGCACCCAGAGGGTGACTGGCATCATCCAGGATGCTCACTAGTTTTTCCACAGTCATCTTCTCTGCCACCGTCACCAGTGAGTCCAGTTTTATTCCGATTGTAGAACCGGCCCGCCTGATCAGTTTCTCCAGTCTGGAGCTTTTTTACAGATGTTGAAGGAGCGCAGCCTCCTCAGGAAGTACAGCCTGCTCTGTCCTTTCCTGTACAAGTTGTCCGTGTTAACATTCCAGTCTGGTTTATTGTCCACCCACACCCCGAGCAGACCGACAGCAGCAAGACAATCGCTTCATTCCGAGACTAATACATGTAGTCCCTTTCCAACCACCAAAGTACAGCTGACATCAAATACATGTGCAGTAAGGATAATTTTTGGTACTGTAAACACACCTAAGAACTGTATCATTCCTCTGAAGGCACAGCATCATAGTTTGGGTACGCAAATGATACAAGGTACACACTTCTTTTAATTCTTCTCAGGAAGATGGTTTGTCCCATTGATAGCCATTAAAGGCCTACTGAAATGAGATTTTCTTATTTAAACGGGGATAGCAGGTCCATTCTATGTGTCATACTTGATCATTTCGCGATATTGCCATATTTTTGCTGAAAGGATTTAGTAGAGAACATCCACGATAAAGTTAGCAACTTACGGTGCTACGAGAAAAGCCCTGCCTCTACCGGAAGTCGCAGACGATGACGTCGCAAGTGTGGGGGCTCCTCACATATTCACATTGTTTATAATGGGAGCCTCCAACAAAAAGTGCTATTCGGACCGAGAAAACGACAATTTCCCCATTAATTTGAGCGAGGATGAAAGATTTGTGTTTGAGGATATTGATAGCGACGGACTAGAAAAAAATAAAAATAAAATGTTAAAAAAAAAAAAACGTGATTGGGACGGATTCTGATGTTTTTAGACACATTTAATAGGATAATTCTGGGAAATCCCTTATCTTTCTATTGTGTTGCTAGTGTTTTAGTGAGTTAAATAGTACCTGCTAGTCGGAAGGGTGTCTCCACGGGTGTGTTGATGCGCAGTGTCTCAGGGGAGTCGACGGCAGCTGCATGGACGACACGAGCTCAGCTTTTCTCTGGTAAGAAGCGACTTTTTAACCACAATTTTCTAACCGAAACCTGCTGGTTGACATTCCGTCTTGATTCATGTTCGCTTGACCGCGCTCTGATCCATAGTAACGTTTCACCTCCGTGAATTTTAAACAAGGAATCACTGTGTGTTTGTGTGGCTAGAGGCTAAAGCTTCCCAACTCCGTCTTTCTACTGTGACTTCTCCAATATTAATTGAACAAATTGCAAAAGATTCAGCAACACAGATCTCCAAAATACTGCATAATTATGCCGTTAAAGCAGACGACATTTAGCTGTGTGTGTGCAGCGCTCATATTCCTAAAAACCCGTGAGGTCTTGTGTACACGTCATCATTACACGACGTTTCCAGGACGAAACTCCCGGGAAATTTAAAATTGTAATTTAGTAAAGCAAAAAGGCCGTATTTGTTGCAATGTTAATATTTCATCATTGATACATAAACTATCAGACAGCGTGGTGGGTAGGCCTTTAAGGTTTTAGTTTGCGATCAAAATAATTGTGTGTATGTTTGGTTTCAGCAGTTAATGCCCAGCTCTTGTAGCTATAAAGACCAGAACTCTATAGTAGGCCTGGGTGATATATCGATATACTCCATATATCGCGGGTTTGTCTCTGTGTGATATAGAAAATGACGATATTGTGATATTCGAGTATACGTTCTGACGCAGTTGCTTTTAGCTGCTGTCATTACACTACAGGTTATTCCCACTCTGTTGTCTCTCCTTCTCACAGACAGCAGGCGCACCTTCTTACATACGTCAAATACTACCATGTCATACGTCACATACGTTTACGGCCTTGCAGAGCAGAGCGGTAGCAGCATGGGTAACGTAAGCTGTGATGCAAGAGAAGCCGTGCGAGTTGTAATACGAGAGAAAGAAGGTGCAAATCTGGTAACAAATGAAGGAAGAAACAATTCCCAAGAAAAACAGCAGGTGGTTTGGCTTCAAATGGGAATATGTCAAACAGAGAATCGTAATTTGTTAAGTGTGGGGCAAAAAAGTAGCATTACTGCTAATATGTAGCATCATTTGATAAGTCACCCGCTAGAGAATGAAGAGTGTTTACTCCGCATGTCCTCATCTCCATTCGGTGCCACACGCCCGCCCCATCAAAATGTCGAGGCAGACATTTCCAGATCAACACCGTATGAAAAAAAAAGTCAAAAAACAAAAAAACGATCATTTCCGCAGTAACCTACCACATAGCGAAGGACGAACACTATTTGATTTTCTCTTATGCAGCTTATTTTTATTTGACACTTATTGAAAAATCTTGGGTGACATCATGCACAAAAGTAAACTTTATTTGTTTTAAACTATTGTTGTGGCGTTCTGTACAAAAAGTGCACTTTAATTTAGTGTTGTTTTGATATGTCATCTTAGTGACATCATGCACAAAAGTGCACTAGTAGCTTCTTTTAAAATGTCTCTGACAATCTTGCACTTTTGGTTTTGGAACTGACATGAATGTTTGGGCCACTGCTTGATAACTGTTTAATAAATACAGTTTTGGTCAATTGACTTAGTTGTGATTTCCCTCTCTGCATGAGAGTTTAAAATGAGCATATATTAATGCAGTATGAACAAGAATGTTTTAATGTAGACACAAAGAATCATCATACTGGTGTGATTATATGTATCAGGTGCTAATTCAAGGCTAAGGCAAAATATCAAGGTATATATCGCGTAACGCGATATGGCCTAAAAATATTAAGATATTAAAAATGGCCATATCGCTTAGCCCTATTCTATAGACTAGAATTAAGATACTTAGGTGTCAATACCTGAAACGCCTTTGGTCCAGACGTTTCTTAAATTCATAAAGCACCAACAGGGTTTCCCCGACATATAAATGGTCGTGGTGCACCGCCACAACAAATAAGAGCCGCCACGCCTTAAAAACATTTTATTTTTCCGGAGAAAATGAATTAAAGTGATATAACGTATTACAACCTCCAGAAAAAGTCACACAAAGTCAGACGCCCTTTACAACTTTATTGCCAATCTTGTGCTATCAACCGGACCAATTCCAACACGCATTCCCTCCTGTGCACACGCGTCCTCATTCTCGATCAATCCTTTTTCACTTCACATCAATCACACCTAAACAAACATTTTAGGGCCTACTGAAATTAGATTTTCTTATTTAAACAGGGATAGCAGGTCCATTCTATGTGTCATACTTGATCATTTTGCGATATTGCCATATTTTTGCTGAAAAGATTTAGTAGAGAACATCCACAATAAAGTTTGCAACTTTTGGTGCTAAGAGAAAAGCCCTGCCTCTACGGGAAGTCGCAGACGATGATGTCACATGTTGATGGCTCCTCACATATTAACATTGTTTTTAATGGGAGCCTCCAACAAAAAGTGCTATTCGGACCGAGAAAACGACAATTTCCCCATTAATTTGAGTGAGGATGAAAGATTCGTGTTCGAGGATATTGATAGCGACGGACTAGAAAAAAAAAAATAAAAAATAAAAAAACGCGATTGCAATCGCGTTGCATTGAGACAGATTCATATGTTTTTAGAGACATTTACTAAGATAATTCTGGGAAATCCCTTATCTTTCTATTGTGTTGCTAGTGTTTTAGTGAGTTTAATAGTACCTGATAGTCGGAAGTGTACGTCCACGGGTGTGTTGAAGCGCAGTGTCTCAGGGAAGTCGACGGCAGCTGTACGGGAGGCGCAAGCTCAGCTGATATCTGGTAAGTGGCGACTTTTTAACCACAATTTTCTCACCGAAACCTGCTGGTTGACAAGTGATCGGGATCCTAGTCCCCTGTGATCCATAGGAAAGTTTCAACTCCGTGAATTTTAAACAAGAAATCACCGTGTGTTTGTGTGGCTAAAGGCTAAAGCTTCCCAACTGTGACTTCTCCAATGTTAATTGAACAAATTGCAAAAGATTCAGCAACACAAATGTCCAAAATACTGTGTAATTATGCCGTTAAAGCAGACGACATTTCGCTGTGTGTGTGCGTAGCGCTCATATTCCTAAAAACCTGTGACGTCTTGCGTACACGTCATCATTACACAACGTTTTCAAGACGAAAATCCCGGGAAATTTAAAATTGCAATTTAGTAAACTAAAAAGGCCGTATTAGCATGTGTTGCAATGTTAATATTTCATGATTGATATATAAACCATCAGACTGCGTGGTGGGTAGTAGTGGGTTTCAGTAGGCCTTTAAAACCGGCAGGTTGTTACAGTATGAATGTGCACTTTTGGCTAGTGAAGCATCGAAAATTTGGCCGCTGAAAAAAGACTTTGACCATCGAAACATCAATGCTGAAACCGGTTGTTGTGATGATTTTGGCAAGATGCACATGAATGTCTGCTGTGAAAGACGCATGTCTGCAATGTGGACCTACATTAATATATCTGAGATATAACTGCGGACATCCATCTACAAAATGTGCAATATGCAAATATTAAAAGAACAGTGGTGTCTTTTGAGGAGAGAAAGTCCACTGGAGCAGCAGCGTGAAGCAAGTGTGACGTGAGTGAGTGTTTTGGGTCAGTAAAGGCTGGCAGCAGGGCGCTGTTTGTCACGGACATCGAACGAGAGAAGTAAAGTCCTAAACACAAGTACTTTCAATAATAACACCCCAAACAGATGTTTGATTTGTTGTTAGTCATTTTTAGTAAAAAAAAAAAAAAGTCACGCAGGTTCTGCAGATACAAACTGCAAAAATTGAAAAATAAAAGCAAATTGATACAATATCAAAAAACATTTTTTTTTTTTAAATATATACTGTATATAAATGATAAAAGGAAACTGCACTTTTTTGGGGAATTTTGCATAATCGTTCACAATCATTATGAAGGACATGAAGATGGATGGATTTTTCTTAATGCAAATATTAAATAAATGTGATCAAAAGTTAGCTTACAATGGAGCCTATAGGAGCCGTTCAATTCCGCCTACAAATCCCTTCAAAAACATCCAAAGAGCTCCATTGAGGTTTCATATACATGACGTAAGTATATATGTAATGTAATAATGGGCACAATTATAATAACATTTAATATTTATGTATTTTGATACTTTTAAGTATATTTTAAGTATTAATTTGAAAAATGCATCAGGTTTGCTTTTTCCCTCAACCTAATGGTTAACCACTCACTGCAGACTTCATTAAAGCCAACAAACATAGTAAAACATCACTTACTGTACAAGGTCTGTTGTCATTAGGGTGACAGGATGTTCATATATTCTCATTTAGATGAAGAGTGACTCATAGTCCTTGCAAAGAAAAGGGGGGTTATCTCAAGCATCTTTTCGTGTTGTTGTCTTCATTGCCTCTAGATTGGCTGTCGAAGTGTACCAACTTGTCAAATTCTGACGAGCAAGGAAACGAGGAAGCAGGTGGTAAGTCAAAAGTTTTGCTTCATGTGGGTTCTGGGGGGTCAAAAAGCAGCCAGTACCTGGTGGGACTACCATTTGCCTCAAGCAGTGCAAAACACCTCCTTCGCAGCGTTGATCAAGTTGTTGATTGTCATCTGTGGAATGTTGGTCCATTCATCTTTAATGGCTGTGCGGAATTGCTGAATATTGGCAGGAACTGGAACACGCTGTCGTATACGCCGATCCACAGCATCCCAAACATGCTCAATGCTATGCTGGCCATGCAAGAACGAGGATGTCTCAGCTTCCAGGAATTGTGTACAGATCTTTGCAACATGGGGCCGAGCATTTTCTTGCTGTAACATGAAGTGACGGTCTGGAGTGAACAACAATGGGCCTCAGGATCTCGTCACGGTATCGCTGTTCATTCAAAATGCCATTAATAAAATTTGTTTGCGTTTGTTGTCCATAACATACACTTGACCGTACCATAACCCTGCCCTCACCATGAGCTACTCGATTCACAATGTTGACACCAGCAAACCGCTCACCCACATGACGCCACACATGCTGTATGACATCTGCCCTGAACAGTGTAAACCGGGATTCATCCGGGAAGAGAACACCTCTCCACCGTGCCAGACGCCATCAAATTTGCCCACTCAAGTCTGTTAAGATGACAATCTGCAGTCAGGTCGAGACCCTGTTGAGAACGGCGAGTATGCAGATGACCTTCCCTGAGATGTTTTCTCAAAGTTTGTGCAGAAATTCTGTGGTTATGCAAACCAATTGTTTCAGCAGCTGTCTGGTTGGCTGGTCTCAGACGATCATGGAGGTGCACCTCCTTGATGTGGACATCCTGGGCTGGTAGGGTTACACATGGTCTGCAGTTGTGAGGCTGGTTGGATGTACTGCTTAGTTCTTTCAAACTCCTTTGGAGACGACTTATGGTTGATAAATAAATATTCAATTCACAGGCAACAGCTCTGGTGGACGTTCCTGCAGTTAGCAGCCAACTGCACACTCCCTCAAATGTGTGATAAAACTGCACATTTCAGAGTGGTCTTTTATCGTGGCCAGCCTATAAGGTACACCTGTGCAATTACCATGTTGTTTAGTCAGCATCTTGGCATGCCACACCTGTGAGGTGGGATGGATTATCTTGGCAACAAAGAAATGCTCACTACTACAGATTTAGACAGACCCTGGTGATGCGATCCATCACCAGCGCAAGTGTCAGTGTGGATATGTTTCTGTTGACTTGACTGCGATTCAGAAACTGTGTTACAGATTATAGATGTGTGCCTTTGGTTCAAGACATCGCACACAGGTAACATGAGTGTGCACAAAAACGATTGTTTCTGGTAAAATCCCCATATAGTACATGCAAAATCCTAATTTAAATAAGGCGTTCTGCAGCTCTTGGCAATTGTTAGTAAATTGTTAGAAAATCGGACGCAACACGCCCACTCATGATTTTTTGCACACACAGTTTCGCGCGTAGTGTTTTTGTCTTATTAAATTAGGCCATTAGTATTGTGTGATAATCATCAAGACACCAATCTACACCAACAGCACTGAGTTATAAATGATCGTTCTTTTATGAGGCATTGTGTATTCACATTAGAGAATTATAAATGCATATTAAAAAACATTGATAACAAAATATTAAACATAGTAGTTTATGGCTACATGCACACACATAATGTATCCCAATGGACAGCCCTCTATTTGTCATACATTATGTAAAGCATATAAAGAAGATTCAATGCATTCAACAAACAAGGGAGTTTCTCACCATAAAATGCATAAGGGACGCTGGTTGGCTATAGCGGAAGGAGCCGATAGGTATATTTAATTTCTTTTTGCACAAGAAAGTAAGTCAGATTGGTTCCAGCAGCCATGAACAGCAGGGATGTCCAGGCAGTGAGCTGGTGTTATTAACAGCAGGGAATAAGAATGAGGTGGGAGCTGTAATGTTCTTTATGAGATTGCAATGAGAAAAGAGGAGGAGGAGAACTCAAATCCCTCAAATTAACTAAACATCAGTATTCCTAAAAGTCTTGTGACTAAAGTTGACAAAAGGTCAAAAAAGGTTCTGCACTGAACTAAATGAAACAAATATATATCTATATATATATAAAATTACCCCTGCCGTCCCACTCCCCCACCTGCCCACCGGTTGAGTCAACATATTGCAGGTATTGCATATGTATTTTTAAGATGCCAGTAAAAGTGGAGAGATTGCATTGGGTTACATGTTTTAAACATTTTTAGGTCTGTATGAGAGCTGCCCTTGGAAAAGAGTTGTCTGACTGATTTCATGGAAGATTAATGATCTAGATTGAACAGAGCTGGAAAACAATGAAATATGAATTTCACATTTTTACCCAGCCAAATTGGAATATGCAAAAAAAGTTGTGTTCCGTTTGTAAACGCAGTCCGTCTATTATCAAGTCTGGATTCTTAGCATGTGTTTCATTATCGCTTACATATTCAAAGTTTTTTGAAATTCTCTTCCACTTTCCTGCTATGTCACTAAAAATAATTAAACATCCAGCAGGCAATCGCGCAGGAGGAGATAGAAGACATATGGTAGGAGATTGAAAAAGTGGGGCGCCAACAAAAAGAAGCCTGAGATGTGGCTGGAGGGCAGTGGAAGACTATTCTCCAAAGAGGGGAAAGGAAAAAGTGGGGCGGGTGTTATCTAGTCGTGCTTTGAGATCAATGTGGTCAAGGATCAAAGCCTCACAAAATGGGCATGAAGGAACTAATCCCAAGCACAGTGAGTTGCAGAAGGAGCAATGGCAGAAAAAAGTATCCAGTAAAGAATTATGGGAAAGGGCCACTCATGAACAGAAACATTTTCCTATAACGCTAATCAATGATCAACAATACACAAGACTTTGACCTTACCCAGGCCGAGTTGGACTGATTCAGTTGGTTGAGCATTACCACAGCCGTGCAGCCGTAGTCGAAGATAAGCCTCCAGAAGTCCGCCGTGGTGCCGGGCAGAGGGTGAGGGGTCACAATGAAGGCAGCTTGCTGGTGGAAGCTGTCAGCCAAAGCAGCGTTGATGTAGTTGTTGCTCTCCCCCTCTGTTGTTACAAGGAAGGCCAAGGCCCGATCTGGTGGAAGAACATCCATGCTGCGATTCTTCTCTCGATTTCTGGGCAACAGGGCGATGCTACATTCCTCGACATCCAGGTGGGGTGTCACAGAGTTTAGCGTCTACAAATGATAAAGTAGGAAAAGAGTAAAGTAGTGTACAGACTGCATGAGGAAAAAAAAACATTATACAGGACTCAAGAATACATTACTGTAGCTTCCTGACAAAAAGCAATAACAATACAATTTGTCATAGATTTATAACTTCAAGGAAACCGCTGTACTGCACATTTTACTTTTATTCATTTCACAATAATAGGAAGTGTAACTCTAGAAAAACACTGAGTAGACTGCAGGTTTATACAAAGGTTGAGACTGTTAACAAAAAAATATGATAAGTGTCATGATCCCACATGACAGCTTGAGATAGGCACCAGCGTATTCCCAAAGGGAATAAGCGGTAGAAAATGGATGGATGGAAAAATCAAATATCAACTGTTATCGAGTATATACAAAATACGAATAATAGTATAGGGAGAAGTCCAGCCACCCTGGCCCTTAGCTTTCTGGAAATTTGGCCCCCAACACAATTAAAGTTGAATAGCCCTGCTGTAGGAATAGGAATCCACCATTTGCAGTCTGGGGACAGGGGAGCAATTCCACAGTGACTGAAACTCTTCTATTATTATTCTATTCAAACATTTCTCCAAAATGTAACATGTCTCCTCTGAATGTAGGCAGAGTTTATAAGGAGTTTGGGATGTAATGTTTATGTAATCCAGCTACAAACCAAGCAAAAATGGCGATGTAACAACTTTAAGTAATAGAAAGTACATTCGTTAACACACAATATCAATAATACAACTAAGCAAGTGGTTTCCTGTGTGCTGGTAGAAAGCGGTGAGCCTATTGGGTGAGGGGGATGCTTTCAACAACAGTCACAGTGGGATGGGCGCACAGCACCAATGCAAGGCATGTTTGTAATTAGCGTGTCACACTTGCTGCACATGCTCCTAATCCCAAACATACATCCTTCATAATTCCTATGTAGAACACAAGGATAAAACCGCATCAAATTAAAGGAAGCGCATGAGCCTTCCCCGGCATCCCTTTGAAATGTTAAACCTTGAATGAGTGCGGCTGGTGGGCTATGAAAGCGCTGCGGCGGCAGCAGTGGCTGGAGGAGGAGGAGGAGGAGGAGGAGGAAGCTGCGTATGAGGCAAGAGTAGCATGTGAGAACACAGCTGGTTCTCTTCTCTCCTTATCAACATCTCATAAAAATGTGCAGCGGCCGCCTCGCCAGCAACCAGAAGATTTTAATACAGTCACACAGTGAAGTGGCACTATCATAATCCCGCACAAAACTCTGCACACGCCTGTGCATGCACACACAAACAAGCTCATTAAACTACTTCCTGCTCTCTTTGTTCATTTCAAAATGTCTCTGTTCTTTAGACATTTTATACAGTGGAGCAGCTGTCAGTCTCCACATCCCTATCTATTGTTTCAACTCAAACTACTATATATAATAATCAAAATAAGCTATGCTATATGGACCCAGATAAAGCACCTTCACATACACATTAGGTTTTTTTGGTTAAGATTATGCAAAATCAGCTGGAAGAATGTTGACACAACTTGGTGGTACATGGGGGCATGAAGATATTTCAGTTACACACACATTTTGTAAACAAAACTCAGGCATATCGAGGAGTTAAAGTCAAAGTACTAATGATTGTCACACACACACTTGATGTGGTGAGATTTGTCCTCTGCATCCCTTTGATCACCCCCTGGGATGTGAGGGGAGCAGTGGGCAGCAGCGGTCCCGCGCCCGGGAATCATTTAAGGTGATTTAACCCCCAATTCCAACCCTTGATGTTGAGTGCCAAGCAGGGAGGCAATGGGTCCCATTTTTTTTTATAGTCTTTGGTATGACTCGGCCGGGATTTTAACTCCCAACCTACCGATTTCAGGGCGGACACTCTAACCACTACACCAATGAGTAGGTACCCACAATTTGGAATCGATCCTAATTACTTCAGTTAATTTAAATACCCATCATAAAAAGTAGTACTCTCTGAGCATTAGCAATACTGAACAAAAACAAAAACACTTTTGTTTTGAACTCAAAGATGTACAACTTTTACTATATACACAACTGACCAATTCCTCTCAAATATCGTTTCACATATCCGTCTAAATCTGTGTAAGTGAGTACTTCTTCTTTGCCAGGATTATCCATCCCACCTCACAGTCGTGGCATATCAAGATTGGCCTCATGCAGTGCAACACAGCTCCTTCATATAGAGTTGATCAGGTTTTTGATTGTGGCCTGTGGAATGTTGGTTCCAAGTTGCTGGAACTGGAACTTTATACGCCAGTACACGGCATCCGAAACATGCTCAATGGATGACATGTCTGGTGCATATGCTGGCCATGCAAAAACTGGGATGTTATCAGTTTGCAGGAATTGTGTACAGATCCTGGCAACATGGGGCCGTGCATTGTCATTATGCAACATTGGGTGATGGTCTTGGGTGAGTAGCACAACAATGGGCCTCAGGATCTCGTCACAGTATCTCTGTGCATTCAAAATTCCATCAATAAAATGCACTTACGTTCATTGTTCATAACATATGCCTGCCCATACCATAACTCCACACCCACCATGGGGCACTCGATTCACAGCATTGACATCAGTAAACCGCTCTCCCACGCAACACCACACACGCAGTCTGCCATCTTCCCTGAACAGTGAATTCATCTGTGAAGAGAAAACTTCACCAACGTGCCAGACGCCATCGAATATGAGCATGTGCCCACTCAAGTCGGAAACAACGACAAATTGCAGTCAGGTCGAAACCCCGATAAGAACGACGAGCACGCAGATAAGCTTCCCTGAGACGGTTTCTCAAAGATTTTGCAGAAATTCTTTGGTCATTCAAACGAATTGTTGAGGCAAATGTCCGGTTGGCTGGTCTCAGATGATCATAGATGTGCACCTGCTGGGATGTGGATGTCTTGGGCTGGTGTGGTTACACGTGGTCTGCGGTTGTAAGGCCGGTTGGATGTACTGCCAGATCCTCTTAAACGTCTTTGGAGACGGCTTATGGTCGAAAAAATAAATATCAAATTCACAGCAACAGCTCTGGTGGACATTCCTGCAGTCAGCATGACAACTGCACGCTCACTTAAAACTTGCAACATCTGTGGCATTCTGCTGTGTGATAAAAGTGGGCAGCCGAAGGCACACCTGTGCAATAATCATGCTATTTGGTCAGCATCTTGATTTGCCACACCTGTGATGTGAAGGGTATATTTACTCGAAAGTATTAGATTGTAACGTAACAAATCTCATGGTACAATATTGTTACAGAATTAAAGCAACGATACGATATTGTTGTGGTATATAAAAAAAATATATGAGCACTACTGCATATATATATATATCTATATATATATATATATATATATATATATATATATATATATATATATATATATATATATATATATATATATATATAGACATATATATATGTATACACACACACACACATATATATATATATATACATATATATATATATATATATATATATATATATATATATAGAGTACACACACACATATATATATATATATACATATATATATATATATATATATATATATATATATATAGAGTACACACACACATATATATATATATATATATATACATATTTTTTGGGCCAGCGGTTTTTTATGTCATTGTAAAGTGAGTCAAACTGATTACGCTAAAGTGAAGTACATTTTTTTTTCCGTTTGTTTCCTCATTTACTTTTTCTTCGTTACTTAAAAAAAATAACCAAATTGCTACCTTAAAACTTAGGTGTAAACTCATTCATGATTATTGTGTTCCCTTAGACCTCTTTTATCTACAACCCTAAGTAAGAATTATTGGAATCATCTGTCTTGGAGGATGTTCATTCATATGTTTAATTTTGTAGTAAAGAAGCAGATAACAGACAAGGCTATAGTCATTTTAAATGTCACCTTTCCGGCTATAAGAAACACTGAAATGATTCAAGAAGAAATATAGTATTCATATGGTTTCATTTTTAAATCAAGCAGAGTGAAACAAATATGGAATCACTAACTACATCTGAGAAAAATTATGTAATCATAAAAAATAAACAAAAAATAACTATATCACACAAGTAGCATTTTGGCGCACCAGCTCATTCTTTTACAACAGCTTACAGTCTCTGAGGCATGGACTTAACGAGTGACAATCAGTACTCAATCTCCAACTTTCAATGCTGTTGTCAGATCAGCTTTGCAGGTTGAAGTCGTGTCATGAATCATTTTCTTTCATTTCCACCAAACATTTTACATTGGATTGAAATCTGGACTACTTGCAGGCTGGTATAGGCTCTGTGACACCGAGAGGGACAAGCGGTAGAACATGAATAAATGGATGGACATTGACCTAAAGAATATTTCTTCAAGAAAAGTTATTGCAGTTTTTGCTTCATGGTAAGATGCATTATCATTTTTTTAAAAAAATGTCACCATCATCCGCGAACATTGATGGACTAAGAAAAGTGTCCAACATGTCAATGTAAACTTCTGTATTTACTGAAGATGTAATTGGAATCATTCATCTCCCCAGTTCCATTATTAGTCATGCAGCCACATATCATCAATGACTGTGGACATTTATGTTTTCTTCAGGCAGTCGTCTTCAAAAATGTAATTTGAACGCCACCAAACAAAAGTTCCAGCATCATCACCTTGATTTATGTCAAGCTACCTGGTGGAGCAACTCTCCAAGATGTGAACACTACTTTTATAAAGCAGATTAATGCACAAATGTAATCTTATACAGGTGTTAGCTTTAGAAATGAAAACATACAGGCTGGATCCATATTTGTTTCTTAATTTTTGAGTGATTCCATAATTATAATACTGTTTGATGTAAAAAATAAATTGTTAATATCACAAATTATTATTTGTTATTCTCTTATTGTTTCTGTTATCTGTTTTATTTCTACAAAATCAAACAACTGAATGAACATCCTCTAAGTCCGGTGAGTCCATCATTTTTTTAGGTGTTGTACAAGCCAAAATGCATGCATAAGTTAACAAAAAAAAAAAACACCAAAAAAACTAAAACTAAAATGATGCAATGCATTGCTCCAGAAGCCAAACAGACCTGAAATTCCTCACGGAGCTGGGAGGAATTACTCTGGGAATCCACTCTCAGCATCTCTCTGTAGGCAACTGAGAACTCGTTCACCAGGATGGCTGTCTCGCCACATAGACACGCTTCCAAAATGGCATCATGGATGAAGACATACTGCTCCTGCAGGGAGGGAAACACAAACCTTACAATGTACTGTATATGTCTTCACATACTTCCAAAAAACAGATTTTTAATAAGGCAATCCACACCACAAAACCCATCATGTATTAAACACAACAGCACACTTAAAGATGTCCTTTGTTCCAAATAACATTGTTGGTAGTGTAGCAAAGTAGAATAAATACATATCTTTACGTAAACAAACATTTGCCGTCAGCAAGAATTTAATTAAGAGACGGTTGCAAATGGCTACAAATATAATGAACAACTATGTCAACTTTGGATTTACATAATAAATGCTGGATATGCAAATGACGTGCATATCTAAACAATAGAACGTGCCTCTGCAGCACACAGACAACATGTGCCTCTATTATAATGACCTTTGTATTTGTCTATGAGGGGAAGTTAGAATGAAGAAGCAGACTTTTTTAAAGTTACTTTTTCATGACATAATTAGTCTGACCTCTGTCTGGATCATGTTGATACGCCGGGAGCAGAGTGTTTTGACACAGTTGTAGATGTCCACTACACCTTCACACTCAGCCATGTCCAACATGACATCCAACACAATGTAGCAGCCCGTGCGGCCCGCCCCCACGCTGCCACACAAAGAAAAAAGGAAAAAAAAAACATCATTAGGGACCATGCACATCTTAAAGCCGACATGTCCTTTCAATAATTCACATATGCAGCTGTTCCAGTCCAATGGTGATGCACGCAGTTTGAAAAGAAAGAAGGTGCAAGAAGATCAGAGTGGTGTCGCGTGCTGGCATGATAACTCCATTGTTGCACCTAGGATCCTGTTCTTTTACTACTTGTTATCTTCAGGTTAGGTTTTTGACTACAGGAATAGATATTGTACAGTTTTACAACATAACATTCTTTGATAGAGGCTCCCATTCTGCAGTTTGAGTTTTGAAGGAATGGAAGCTCCAGAATGGCAGCAAATGACCGTCTTTTGTCAAGATTCTGATGTTTCGATTTTCAGTTGATGGGTTTTACATTAAAAAAGGCGTCTTGCGTCTGCTGAGTAGCTGTTTAACAATCAACAGTAAGTCAAGTTACCTTCAATTCACCTTTTGTTGAAGTTTAGTAGTTATGGGTAAATAATGCCTCGGTCAGTGTATGGCACACTCGCTACCAGTATTGACACTAGTGTTAGTGTGTCATAATGGTCATTCGCCATCTGATGCATTATACAAAACCCAAAACGAGTGAAGTTGGCACGTTGTGTAAATCATAAATAAAAACAGAATACAATGATTTACAAATCATTTTTAAATTATGTTCAATTGAATAGATTGCAAAGACAAGTTATTTAATGTTGCAACTGAGACATTTTTTTTTTGCAAATAATCATTAACTTAGAATTTAATGGCAACAACACCTTGCAAAAAAGTTGGCACAGGGGCATTTTTACCACTGTGTCACATGGCTTTTCCTTTTAACAACACTCGGGTGGAATTCTCTCCCATTTTTGTTCGATGTACAGCTTAAGTTGTTCAACAATCCGGGGCCTCCGTTGTCGTATTTTACGCTTTATAATGCGCCACACATTTTCGATGGGAGACAGGTTTGGACTACAAGCAGGCCAGTCTAGTACCCGCACACTTTTACTACGAAACCTAGCTGTTGTAACACGTGCAGAATGTGGCTTGGCATTGTCTTGCTGAAATAAGCAGGGGCGTCCATAAAAAAGACGTTGCTTGGATGGCAACATATGTTGCTCCAAAACCTGTATGTACCTTTCAGCATTAATGGTGCCTTCAAAGGTGTGTACGTTACCCATGCCTTGGGCGCTAATACATGCCCATACATCACAGATGCTGGCTTTTCAACTTTACGCCTATAACAGTCCGGATGTTTTTTTTCCTCTTCGGTCCGCAGGACACAACATCCACAGTTTCTAAAAACAATTTGAAATGTGGACTCGTCAGAACACAGAACAGATTTACAATTTGCATCAGTCCATCTTAGATGAGCTTGGGCCCAGCAAAACCGGCGGCTTTTGTGAATGTTGTTGATAAATGGCTTTGGCTTCGCATAGTACAGTTTTAACTTGCACTTACAGGTAGCAGTAGTTTTCTGAAGTGTTCCTGAGCTCATGTGGTGATATCCTTTACACACTGATGTCATTTTTTTGATGCAGTGCCGCCTGAGGGATTGAATGTCACGGGCATTGCCACGTTTGTGCGGTGATTTCTCCAGATTCTCTGAACCTTTTGATGATATTACGGACCATAGACTGTGAAATCCCTAAATTCCTTGCAATACAAAATGAGAAATGTTTTTCTCAAACTGTTCGACAATTTGCTCACGCATTTGTTCACAAAGTGATGACCCACGCCATATCCTTGTTTGTGAATGACATTTCATGGAAGCTGCTTTTATACCAAATAATGGCACCCACCTTTTCCCACTTAGCCTGTTCACCTGTGGGATTTTCCAAATAAGTGTTTGATAAGCATTGCTCAACTTTCTCAGTCTTTCTTGCCACTCGTGCCAGCTTTTTTGAAACACGTTGCAGGCATCAAATTCCAAATGAGCTAATATTTGCAAAAAATAACAAAGTCCACCAGTTCGAACGTTAAGTATCTTGTCTTTGCAGTCCATTCAAGAATATAGGTTGAAAAGGATTTGCAAATCATTGTATTCTGTTTTTATTTATGATTTATACAATGTGCCAACTTCACTTGTTTTGGGTTTTGTACAAGTCACTGCATTCCACCTGCCAATAAAAGTGATAGTTAGCATTTAATTGTTTTACATTTTTAAAGGAACAGCTACGCAGAATAAAAAAAAAACATGCATAGCCTTATAATCCGTATTTTTCAGACTACATGGCGCACTTAAAATCCTTTCATTTTCTTAAAAGATTTACAATTTTCCTTAAACCCGGTGTACCTAATTACGGATTAACTCAGGTTGTGCAATTGTATTTGATACATCGTGTAATAATAAGAGTGACAACACACATCAAAGATACATGTGGACTGCAGGTTGACGCACCCTTGTTCAATAAATGACATTCGCAAGTACAGCTTAGTGTAGTGTCCGTGCTGTAGGATTCTTAGAAATATTCTTTAGAAATGACAAAAAACACTGAATTGATTCTCGTTTGGAGCGAATGTGCTTTCTGCTATATTTTCTCCTGGTCCCTACCTCTACAACAACACTGTCACCCCCTAATGACATCAGTGTTGCGCCTACAGTCCGACATCCTTGAAGGGACAACAATCATTACATTTAACTTACATTAGCAAGTAGGTCTAAAACTTTGATGTTTCATTAAGAATATAGAACATTACACACACCGCTAAAAATCGGTCAAAATGTTTTAGTATGACTTTGGTAAGCTATAAAGCCGCACCGCTTGATGGATCGTGGAGCATTACGTCTAAGTCAGACATGCTGTGCTTCAACATACGAGTATTATTTTGGTGCATTATTAGACACCTTTTAGCAGACATATTATATGGCGTTTTTTTTTTTTCGACTTTTCTTACCTATTGGTACCTGCTGTTGTGTATTTGGGATCAGCATAAGTGCCGGAAATTTGCATGCGTTCGCCATTAAACCCGTGCCGTAGTCAATAAGCTCTTTTTTTTCTCTCTCTCGTCTTGTTATGGGGCAGTCATCCTCCGCTGTTGCCACTTCTAATACAAAGTAGCGGAAAGTTTTAATTAGAGAGATCCGATAATATCGGACTGCTGATATTATTGGCCGATAAATACTTTAAAATATAATAGTGGAAATTTTTCCTTAATCTTAATTTTTCTCAAGCCCCTCCTTCCCTGCCGACATCAACCTCTTCATGCTTTTTCAGGGAGAGCATGTCCCAAATTTCAAACTGCCGTTTTGAGGCATGTTAAAAAAAAAATGCACTTTGTGACATCAATAATAAAAATGGCAGTGCCATGTTGGCACTTTTTTCCATAACTTGAATTGATTTATTTTGGAAAACCTTGTTACATTGTTTAATGCATCCAGCGTGGCATCACAACAAAATTAGGCATAATAATGTGTTGATTCCACAACTGTATATATCGGTATTGGTTGATATCGGAATCGGTAATTAAGAGTTGGACAATATCGGAATATCGGATATCGCCAAAAAGCCATTATCACGCATCTCTAGTTTTAACTTATATCTCTCAGTATACTCGCTATGGAAACGCTAAAAACTGTACAACAACGATGAAGGGAAGAAGAAGCGTTTGAAGTGCCATCCAATCCATTTTCCACCGCTTGTCCCTCTCAGGGTCGCAGGGGGTGGTCCAAAAAATATGGGAATACACAGGAAAAGAAGAACATTTACCTTATTTGCCGCTACAGGATCAAATTACTCCCACACTTCGGAATTTGCTCTTTTTCTTAGTTCCATTTTACAAACTATTTTTGATTCTCACTGAATTACGAGACAATGTGTGTGTGTGTGTGTGTGTGTTTGTGTGTGTTGGCAATGCGGCTGCATAGAAAAAGGACAGTACAGCTTGTTGTTGTTTTGGCTTGGTTATTCAATAGAAAGTTGATCCATCACCCCATTGTTATGTCTGTACAATATACGGCACTTTACTGCTATTTATATTGTGGTCAAAGTGTAAAAACTTTTACTAAAATATGGACTTTTTTTTGAGGCTGTAACCCATTATTCATGTTCACGTTGTTTAGGATGCAGAAAATTGCGCTAATATACACACTTTTCTATTTACGAAGGTGCAGCACTCAGCAGGGACTCATTTTGTTGTTTGTCATTAATTAATTAGCATTTTACAAACTATCTTTGATTGTCACGGTAATATGGGTAAAACTGTGTCCCTTTTTGGGCCGTCTCTAAATACAGGACAAT
Source organism: Nerophis ophidion (assembly GCF_033978795.1). Lineage (NCBI taxonomy): Eukaryota > Metazoa > Chordata > Actinopteri > Syngnathiformes > Syngnathidae > Nerophis > Nerophis ophidion. Next base: position 43,911,977 of record NC_084621.1, on the reverse strand, counting down.
TATGTTTTATAAGGGACAGTTGGCGACCCTCGGTACAGTTCGCGACTGTAAAAACTTGTTCGGAATCACCATTCCTAAGTAAAGCATGTCTTGTTTGCTTGTTGTTTGTGACAATGAAATGTTTTCGCAATCGTTTGGCCAGACTGGACATGCTGATATGCCGAATAAGTAACTGACTTTTAAGAATCACTACAGACAACAATGGAACCTTTTCAAATTTATCGTAAGTCGCAGTTTTTTTCATAGTTTGGCCGGGGGCGCGACATATACTTCGGAGCGACTTAAATTATTAACACATTACTGTAAAATATCAAATAATATTATAAATCTCATCCGTGGAAGAGTTGAAGAAAATGTAAGCAATCGTCACACACACGTCAACCAATAAGAATTCGGCTGAGTAGGGTCATGTCAGAAGTGCATTGTGGGTCATGGAATGCTAACTGTTGTATGCTATATGCTACTGCCGTAGCTATTAAAATGGATCATTTCATCGTTGGCGGTAACCTATAAAAACTGAGAAGGGCTGAACAAAAATTGGACCGAAAAGGAAATCATCTACTGCGGATTACACAATATCAAATAATATTATTTATCTCATTCTCGGAAGAGTAAATGGTAAATGGGTTGTACTTGTACAGCGCTTTTCTACCTTCAAGGTACTCAAAGCGCTTTGGCACTACTTCCACATTCACCCATTCACACACACATTCACACACTGATGGAGGGAGCTGCCATGCAAGGCGCTAACCAGGACCCATCAGGAGCAAGGGTGAAGTGTCTTGCTCAGGACACAACGGACGTGACGAGGTTGGTACTAGGTTTGGATTGAACCAGGGACCCTCGGGTTGTGCACGGCCACTCTCCCAACTGCACCACGCCGTCCCAAGAGACCAAGAAAATGTCAGCAATCGTCACACACACGTCAGCAATCGAAGCTATTGAAATGGATAATTTCATTGTTGGCGGTAACTTATAAAAACTGAGAAGGGCTGAACAAAAATTGGACCGAAAAGGAAATCATGTACTGCAGATTACAAGCTGGACGTAGTGAAATATGCAGCAGAAAACGACAAGAAGAAGCGGCGCATAGCTTTGGAGTTGGCAGAGTTGTTTAGAAGCGACATCGAGGAATAAGAATTCATCGGATTTATCGATTAGGAGTGACAGATTGTTTGGTAAACGTATAGCATGTTCTATATGTTCTAGTTATTTGAATGACTCTTACCATAATATGTTACCTTAACATACCAGGCACGTTCTCAGTTAGTTATTTATGCGTCATATAACGTAGACTCATTCAGCCAGTTGTTCACTGTTCTTTATTTATTTTAAAGGCCTACTGAAACCGACTACTACCGAACTCGCTGTCTGATAGTTTATACATCAATGATGAAATATTAACATTGCAACAGATGCCAATACGGCCTTTTTAGTTTACTAAATTGCAATTTTAAATTTCCCGGGAGTTTCGTCTTGAAAACGTCGAGTAATGATGACGTGTACGCAAGACGTCACAGGTTTTTAGGAAGTATGAGCGCTACGCACACACACAGCTAAATGTTGTCTGCTTTAACGGCATAATTACACAGTATTTTGGAGAACTGTGTTGCGAATGTTTTGAAATGTGTTCAATTAATATTAGAGAAGTCACAGTCGAAAAATGGAGTTGGGAAGCTCTAGCCTTTAGCCACACAAACACACGGTGATTCCTTATTTAAAATTCCTGGAGGTGAAAATGTCCTATGGATCAGAGCGCGGTCAAGAGAACATGAAACACGACGGAATGTCAACCAGTAGGTTTCGGTGAGAAAATTGTGGTCAAAAAGTCGCTTCTTACTGGAGAAAAGCTGAGCTTGCCCCGTCCATAGCTGCCGTCGACTCCCCTGAGACACTGTGCGTCAACACACCCTTGGAGACACACCTCCGACTATCAGGTACTATTTAACTCAGTAAAACACTAGCAACACAATAGAAAGATAAGGAATTTCCCAGAATTATCCTACTAAATGTGTCTAAAAACATCGAAAATGTGTCCCAATGTAATCGCATTTTTATTTAATTTTTTTTTTTTTTTTCTAGTCCGTCGCTATCAATATCCTCAAACACGAATCTTTCATCCTCACTCAAATTAATGGGGAAATTGTCGTTTTCTCGGTCCGAATAGCACTTTTTGTTGGAGGCTCCCATTATAAACAATGTGAATATGTGAGGAGCCATCAACATGTGACGTCATCGTCTGCGACTTCCGGTAGAGGCAGGGCTTTTGTCTTAGCACTGAAAGTTGCGAACTTTATCGTGGATGTTCTCTACTAAATCCTTTCAGCAAAAATATGGCAATATCACGAAATGATCAAGTATGACACATAGAATGGACCTGCTATTCCCATTTAAATAAGAAAATCTCATTTCAGTAGGCCTTTAAATTGCCTTTCAAATGTCTATTCTTGGTGTTGGATTTTATCAAATAAATTTCCCCCAAAAATGCGACTTATACTCCAATGCGACGCATATATGTTTTTTTCCTTCTTTATTATGCATTTTAGGCCAGTGCAACATATACTCCGGAGCGACTTATAATCCGAAAACTATGGTACTGCCCGTTACAATAGTAAAGGTGGTAAAAAAATGAGGTTACCTGCAGTGGACCACCACAGGGCCAGCATCAGGAGGCGTGGAGGCCTTTACTCTTCGTATAAAGGCCAAGAGTCCAGTGGCGTGATAGGGCACCCCGTGCTCAGGCCAGGATGTGAAGTGGAACTGACGGACTTCATGCTTGGTTGAGTATCCTCTCTGTCAACAGAAACAGTAAACATTAGTGTGTAAAACACAGCATTTTGCATCCCAGTCAAGGCATCCTTCAGGCCCTTTTCACATTTCCAAACATGCTTCCATCTATTTAGTGACGTTCAAGTTTTGTGATGGATGTGACAGATTTCTTGGCTCAGGGCGCTATTTATGTGGGGTCTTAGGTCTTCCAGGACAGTTGGGCCCCAGGGCATCGCACTGTCGCAGCGGCTGCAGTTTTACAGACGGAGAAAGGAATAACTCAGGCACTCTGAGCTCAAGGGGGGGCCGGCTGCAGCCACACAACAATTTTCACCCTCTATAAAAGTATTGCCAAGCAAAGATTTGTTGAAGAGGGAAATCCAGCCCCCTTTAAAAATGGAAGAGGCTATAAAAAAAAAAAACTAGCTGTCGCAGGCACCCGAAAATTCTTGCCGATTTGACTAAGCAGAGTGTGCTCAGGGTGAGCGAGTGTGACAGTGTGTTGATAATGCTGTGTTTGTGCCACTGTCACTCCAGAGATGCTTGGAACTCCTCCAGTGAGGATCCCCAGAAGATTGACGGACAGGGAAGAGGCCGACAGCGGCAAAGACTGGAACAGTCATGTTGGAGAGACAGGCGCCGCGTCCATGTAGCGACTCTTAAATCCTCCGAGATTAACACGTGACCTTCAAACCCCTTTAGCAGCAAACTCTATCAAGTGTTTAATCCCTTTTTAATGTGCTACTTCTAATTTGAAGGCTTACTTTACGTGCAGAGAGGAAACATGTCCAAACTGAGTTCTTAACAAGTTACATAAAAGGAAATCAAGGACATGCATGCAGATCCATCTTTGCACATAAATTGAATTGCAATTCTGTTTGATTACTCTTTGTAATGTTATCCCAGTACCAATATTTTAGTACCTGTGCCGTCACTGAAATGTATTTCGATAAGTTTCGATACTTTTTGGGACTACAAGAAAATTGCATTTTTGGCTCTATTTTGACAAAAGAATCTTACGGTACATTAAACATATGTTTCTGTTCATATACAAGTACATATACATACATACACTCATGCAAATAATCATGTTTCATCAAACATATATCAACGTTGTTGCCCTAGGGTAAACTGGGTAACACATGGCATATTGACAGAGCTTAACCCATTGTTACTATAACAATCTACAAGATTAATATATGTTGCCTCTCTCTCTTTCCTTTCATCTTTTGGTATTCCTTTTTTTCATTTTTTATTTCATTTATGTATTTATTTTTATTATCTTTCTTGCTATCATTATGTATACGTAGTGTTGCATTTGAACAACTGTATTGTTGATAATAGAGGTCAATCAATCAATCAATCAATGTTTACTTATATAGCCCTAAATCACTAGTGTCTCAAAGGCCTGCACAAACCACTACGACATCCTCGGTAGGCCCACATAAGGGCAAGGAAAACTCACACCCAGTGGGACGTCGGTGACAATGATGACTATGAGAACCTTGGAGAGGAGGAAAGCAATGGATGTCGAGCGGGTCTAACATGAGGTAAACTATTGGTTTTGTTCATGATCAATAGCGCTTTTTCTATTGGTATTTGTATTGCTCCAGTTTTAGTGTAAAAATGCTCATTGTCATTACTATATTATTTATTTCACTAACTGCTTATTTGCTATCACTTTTACGATCATATTTGTACATATTGTATGTGCTGGTGTTGTTCTATTGTTGTTGTTGTTATTGTTGTATTTGCTGTTGTTGTGTTTGTCTCTCTGGCTAATCCCCCTCTTATCCCCACAATTTCCCCCTCTGTCTTCCTTTTTTTCTCTTTCTATCCCCTCCTGCTCCGGCCCGGCTGCACCAAATGATAATATAAATACATTTAATAAAGTCAAATTCAAATAGGCAACAAGAGAAGTATCCTACACTTCTCTTTTGTAAAGTAAATCTGAACAGCCGATATGGGCATCTACATCAACTATATGATTTGCCTGAGAAGCTGGACAGGACAAAAAACAACAACAACATATGTTTCTTATTGCAATCAAAGAACAATTTTGTCCTTCCATAAAATAGTGATCATACAAGACAACTTGTCTTTTAGTAGTAGGTAAGCAAATAAAGGCTCCTAATTTGTCTGTTGACATATGCAGTAACATATTGTGTCATCCATCAATCTATTTTCTACCGCTTATTCCCTTTGGGGTTGCGGGGGGGTGCTGGTGCCTATCTCAGCTACAATCGGGCAGAAGGCGGTGTACACCCTGGACAAGTCGCCACCTCATTCATAGCAGATATTGTGTCATTTCTCATTCTATTATTTTGTCAAAATTATTAAGGACAAGTGGTAGAAAATGAATTTATTAATCTACTTGTTCATTTACTGTTAATATCTGCTTACTTTCTGTTATAACATGTTCTATCTACACTTCTGTTAAAATGTAATAATGACTTATTCTTCTGTTGTTTGATACTTCGCATTAGTTTTGGATGATACCACAAATTTATGTATCGATCCGATACCAAGTAGTAACATGATCATACCTTGTTCATATTCAAAGTCCTCATGTGTCCAGGGACATATTTCCTGAATTTATTAACAAAACATGAATTTAAAAAAAAAGAAAAAAGATTTTGTGACGATAAAAAATATCGATGTAATCTTAGTAGTATCGACTTGGTATCATTACCAAGTACAATCCTGCGGTATTAAAGTTAAAGTACCAATGAATGTCACACACATACTAGATGTGGCGAAATTATTCTCTGCATTTGACCCATCACCCTTGATCAACCCCTGGGAGGTCAGGGGAGCAGTGGGCAGCAATCGTGATTTAACCCCCAATTCCAACCCTTAATGCTAAGTGCCAAGCAGAGAGGTAATGGCTCCCATTTTTATAGTCTTTGGTATGACTCGGCCAGGATTTGAACTCACGACCTACCGATCTCAGGGCGGACACTCTAACCACTAGGCCACTGAGTAGGTCATCATCCTGCAGGGATGACACTTGTAAGAAGCGTACTTTATTTGTCGCCATGGAGACCAGGATTAGGGATTTAGAAGTAGCTAAAAACCCTGCCGACTGCGAATGGACGTTCGCCGCTAGCTAGTTAGCCATGTCTTAAAGCACCTCTTCCTGAGGGCATTTCCGTGTTTTAACTTCACCTTTATCTTTACTTTTTAAGCCAAAATGTGTTTGTTCTCCGTTTTCTGTCCACACACTGTGTCTGCTTGTAAGTACTCTGTAATTGTGTGCTACCGAACATGCTCCTCTGCTCTTAAACCACCAATGTCACGACGGTACTAAAAAAGTATAGTACCATTTTTGATTCATTAGTACCGCGATACTATACCAGTACCGGTATACCGCACAACCCTAATTATTTGTAAAAAATCCATACATTTTTAATTCCTTCTCCAACTATATCTTGTTTTCCTCCCATTCTCAAGTCACTCTCAAGTCTTGAGACCTTCCTTAAAATATTAGTGTTTATATTTATCTATTATACAAACTAAACCAGGCAATTGTGATGTAAGAAAACTATAATTATATACCTACTTGATGCAATATACACATCTTTAATAGAAATATTTTTGTCTATGTGACTTGTATAAAATTCCAAATGTAATTGAGAAGAACTTCTCAAATTCCACTAATTTAAATTTAGATCGCAACTCCAATTCTAACTAAAAGAAGAATAATTGAAATTCCAATTGATAATTCTGGAGTATTTCGCAATTACCTACAGTGGAACCTTCTTTTACGAACCCCTATTCGCATGAACCTCGGGCAAAATAAAAATATGCTTTGTTGTACAAACCTTGTCTCTGTGTGCAAACATTGTATCTATCCATTGTGTGTCTTGCAGCGCAGCCATTTTATGGGAGGACGGATCGCTCATTTAGTCAGCACAGAAACACTGTCAGCCATACTTGCCAACCTTGAGACCTCAGCATTTAGGGAGATATTCAAAAGGGCAATGGCAGGGGGTGGAGGCTCTCTCATTCATAAATAAATGAGTATATATACAGTATATATATATATATATATATATATATATATATATATATATATATATATATATATATTAGGGGTGGGCAAATTAATGCGTTAATTACGCGTTAACTCATCAATCTATTAACGCCGACAATCATTTTATCGCACACTTGCGTATGTTGTTTACATGCTTTTATTTTGTTAACGCCTTTTCTTAACAAGATGGCATCTCCCGGATGTACTTCGGCGTCGATGGGCTCTTGGTAAAGATGGAACATTTGGCAAAAATACCGGACAATTCTGCAAATGTCATGGCTGGCTTACAGCGTGGTCACTCCGGGATCACTTACGACCGCCAGAAAATTCTGAATGTGGATAGATCGGGCCGTTTTGGACTGAATGACGCGTGCTTGCTAGACCGGCTAGCTAGCATGGGAATACTTTGCCGGCTACATCCAGCGGCCTGTGAAGCAGCGGACTACATGTGTTGTCTGTCTATTTATGAATAATGCAGACAAGGAGTATTGGCTGAGTTCTTAACGTTTGCTTTCAAAGCGTGCATATCACAACATACAAGATGCCGTCATGGCGACACAACCTATACCGGGCTACCGCGCATGCTCGTCACTCCTGTTGCATGCTGGGTAGGGTAGTTCTTTTTTTCCCTGGCTCATAACATCACAATATAGTACCATGTATATGCGTTCAGTTTATCAAAGCACCAAGCAAACAATCGGAAAATTCCCATCATATCAATTCCTAGATATGGTCATAATTATTTTAAGTGCACTACGCAGAATAAACACAACATTATTAATATTGCTACTACGGCTAATTTGATAAAAAAAATTCCTTAAAACAGCCCACTACCTATAATATAGTTTTTTTTAAACATAAGATCCCTGATAAAAAAAATGTTTCTGCTGTTACCTCAGAAATTGCCTGTTCAGATGTTATGATTGTGGCTCAGAGATTTGTATGTAGATTATATTTATTTTCCATAACAAACAGGATAACTTAAATACCCTGGCAGTGGCAATAAGCTTAAATGTTTGTATTTACATTTTTTGAGTTGATTTTCATAAAATATGCTATTTAACTGCTACTGTTTAACAAGGACTGATTTAAATTGTGTTTGCACAACAAATGTTTTGGCGCTTTTGTTCATGTGGGAGAATATTCCAATAAAGGTGCATTACACACTACTTTTGAATTCATTATTGGGCTTTGCGTATACAATGCAGTTAATCGCGATTAATCGGAGAAATAGTGCGATTAACTTCGATTAAAATGTTTAATCGTTGCCCAGCCCTAATATATATATATATATATAAATATATATATATATATATACTGCGTGGCGCAGTGGAAGAGTGGCTGTGCGCAACCCGAGGGTCCCTGGTTCAAATCCCACCAAGTACCAACCTCGTCATGTCTGTTGTGTCCTGAGCAAGACACTTCACCCTTGCTCCTGATGGGTGCTGGTTGGTGCCTTGCATGGCAGCTCCCTCCATCAGTGTGTGAATGTGTGTGTGAATGGGTAAATGTGGAAGTAGTGTCAAAGCGCTTTGAGTACCTTGAAGGTAGAAAAGCGCTATACAAGTACAACCCATTTATTATCTATTTATATATATATATATATATATATATATATATATATATATATACAAAGAGGTGCTAATAATTAGTAATCCATCCATCCATTTTTTATCGCTTGTCCCTTTTGGGGTCACAGGGGGTACTGGAGCCTGTTTCCGCTGCATTCCGACGGAAGGCGGTGTACACCCTGGACAAGTCTCTACCTCATCACAGGGCCAACACAGATGGACAGACAACATTCACACTCACATTCACACACTCGGGCCAACTTAGTGATGTCAATCAACATATCCCCAGGTGCATGTCTTTGGAGGTGGGAGGAAGCCGGAGTACCTGGAGGGAACCCACGCAGTCACGGGGAGAACATGCAAACTCCACACAGAAAGATCCCGAACCCGGGATATAACCCAGGTCTACTCAGGACCTTTGTATTGTGAGGCATATGCACTAACCCCCGGGTCCACCGTGCTGCCCCAATTAGTAATTATGAGAAATGAATAATTACTCTGTAATTATTAATAATAAGGTTAATAATTACTTAGTATTTAATAATTGCTGAGTATAACTTGAATGTGTCATTATACACATGAGTTGTCCGACTGTTTTTGCTGCCATGAATGTGTCACCGGCTGAGCCAAGTGTGTGGGTCTTTTAACGCAAATGAAAGAGTGAGCGGCTGCTGTCAATATGACATGTGTTTGTTTTATTGTGATTACAACAGAAAGTAAACAGTTCTGTTGAATAGTGATTTTGTTGCTGATGTTTGGTGTGGTTATCCGCCGGCCGACAGTCATCAGTTTTGCTCAACATAATGTTTGTTGATGCACTGCACCTCCTCCTTTTATCTGTTATGGCCACTTGTTGAAAATGGTATAGAATAATCTGTTATGTGTTTATTTTGTTTAGAGTTTAAGTTGGATTTGGATTTGAATGCTGCACAGACTCGTTCGTGGAGGACAATGAAGCAGGGCACAACTGCAGAGGCGCACACCTTAGAGGGAACATTAGTGTGAATCAAACTATTTTTTTTCAGAAGAGGCCAAGGGGGTTATTTAAATGATTACAAATATACAATTGTATGACTTGTGTCTTTGTTTGAATTCAGATTAATTCATATGAATATGACTGTTATGATTGCCAGGCCGAAAACGGCGCCCAGTGAAGGATTGTGTCGCAATATTGTTGCGACACCAAATCAACAAAAATTTATGAGAATGATGGCCCTGGTAGATTTTCAGGAAGGGCCCTGAAATGTTAAAGTTAAAGTTAAAATACCAATGATGGTCACACACATACTAGATGTGGCAAATGTATTCAATGCATCTGACCCATCACCCTTGATCACCCCCTGGGAGGTAAATGTGGGACTCTCCCTGAAATATGTTCTTAGCTACTTTGCCAAGTGCTACCTTGTGTGCTTTTTAAGTGATTTTTAGCTTTCTTAAAAGTTTTTTCCCCAGTTTAGCTACCTCAAAACGAGTCAAATGGACAGGCAATGAGTGGTAGGAAACAGCCACAGCTTTGTTGACACTCCTCTCCCTTTCCTTCTGCTGCACTTCAAGAAGATTAATCATCCATCCATCTATCCATCCATCCATCCATCTTCTTTCTCTTATCCGAGGCCGGGTCGCGGGGGCAGCAGCCTAAGCAGGGAAGCCCAGACTCTCCTCTCCCCAGCCACTTCGTCCGGCTCTTCCCCGGGAATCCCGAGACGTTCCCAGGTCACCTAGGAGACATAGTCTTCCCAACGTGTCCTGGGTCTTTCCTGTGGCCTCCTACCGGTCGGACGTGCCCGAAACACCTCCCTAGGAGGCGTTCGGTTGGCATCCTTACCAGATGCCCGAACAACCTCATTTGGCTCCTCTCGATGTGGAGAAGCAGCGGCTTTACTTTGAGCTCCTACCGGATGGCAGAACTTTGCACCCTATCTCTAAGGGAGAGCCCCGCAATCCAGCGGAGGAAACTCATTTCGGCCGCTTGTACCCGTGATTTTGTCCTTTCGGTCATGACCCAAAGCTCATGACCATAGGTGAGGATGTTCTTATACAGGTCAGGAAAGGCTGTATCGGTCATGTATTTACGACCAGACGAGGGGCAAAATCCCAATTTGTTTACCATTAAGAGTGGTTGATCATCCAATACTATGAATTCTATTAGTTTACCACAATAATGTTTGTTGTTTTTGTCCTGCCTTGTTAGCTTCAACCTCACTAACTTCATTGTGTGCTTCGGCATTGCAGGCATTCAAGTGTTTTATTAAGTTGCTTGACTTTAGGGCCGTGTGTGCTCTATTTAGGTCTAGACCCAAGGTTTTCTACAAAATAAATATTAGTATGGTATCGAAGATTTAGCTTCCAATACTCTCAAATACCAATAACTCCAAAAAGTGCCGTGTTGGCATTAGAACATCCCTATTGATTGATTTATTGAATGATATATTAGAAGTTTGCATAGGAAAGGATACCGTTTCATGACAGTACGGAATCACTAGACATGAAAGCCATAGTTTGTTTCATTTTAAATCCTTTTTTTTGAACTCATTTAACATTGAAAAATATAAAGATAGAACACAGTAGTACTTTATGCAGAAAGTAGCAATATTCAATTAATTAAGTTATTTTCATTTAGGGATTTAATTTAGTGATTATTTGGGGTACCACTATGGATGGAGCCCACATACCACTACAGTTTGAGAATCACTGGGCTCGAAGAATAGCGGAATTCTGCTAAATAGAGGACATCTGGCATCCCTGAATAATTGCAAGGTTGCTTTTTCAACAAAAGGAGAACATACGAGCAATATTCTGAAACATCTGAACATAAAGCATGCAATAACTACAGTATAATGAAAGTCACGTTTTAGAACCACTCCGATGTCATCCCAGCGGCAGTAACGCTAGCTAGCATGTCATCTGAATACAAGTACTAACTCAGCGCTATTTTTTTTTTAATTGAAATAAATGTCTTCTTATTTAGATGAGCATGTCGAGAAAGGCAAGACAGATTCTGACTAACTCCGAGGCGGGCAGTACTCGCTCCAGTTCACATCTGCCGCTAGATGAATGTCACCGAGCAGTAAATAAATTGTGGTCGAAAGCTTGCACCCATTTGCCACAGTAGACAGTCATTTTTTTGCTATGTGAATGTTCAATTGTAGTCTGAAAAAAGTTGCATGTTTTCCTCCCACCAGATTTTCATTCGGTCATTATATTATACAGGTGAAATTTTAAATATTGGACTATCATGTAAAAGTCCATTCTTGTCAGCAATGAACTTCAAATGTGAAACTGATATGCGGGGATAACTCATTACATGCAAAGTAAGCTAAGGCAAGCTTTTATTTGTAATACTTTTGATGATCACGGCTTACAGTTTTTGAAAACCCACATTTTCTAAGATTTTCAATTCAAGGTTTTCATGAACTGTAAACCATAATAGTCTCAATTACAATAAATAAAGGCTTGACATCTCACTTTGTATGTTATTATCACATTACCAACATACTACATTCTTATGTAATGTCCACATGTTTTATTTTGTTAAATTCTACAGAAGAATATGTATTTCTTTAATACATTTTGTAACGAGTTCTTAATCTTTTCAATGCTATGTAATGTGTCTCTTGAGACCTCACTGTAGGCTTTGTAAGGCCCTGCCTGTTACCTATAAACCAAGGGTGTCAGAGTCAAATACAGAGTGGGCCAAAATTTTAAACTGAACAAAGCTTCGGGCCAAGGGTTGAACAAATGAACCTTTTAATAGGGACCCAAACAAGTTTTGCATTGAATATTGAACAAGCAAGGCTTATATAACTTTATAGTGACATGCAAAATCGAGTTTTAAATAATAATAATAATAATAATAAAAAAATATCAATGGCATTTCAAATTAAATTTGAATAAAAATTGAGTGCCTCTTTTCTATTTGCAGCCTTCTGACGTAAATATCAAAATAAAATTTGTCCACAGGCTAATAATAAATTTGAAAATAAAATAACAATAATGAATGAATCAATCATTCAAGCCTTGAAGTAACAAGAGAAAGTGGATGAATAAATTGTTAATTATTGCTCAGTTTGCTACACTGATTTGCTTGAACAATGAATATGGAATAAGCAATAATTATATAACTTAATAATGCAAAATCAACATTCAAAAAACAAACGAAAACAAAATAAATGGTCAAATAAATACAATTTAAATAAAACATTTAATGATTATTTTCTATTTGCAGCCTTCTGAGGTAAATATGAACATTACATTTTTCCACAGGCTAATAAATCTTAAAATAAAATAATAATGAGATGGGTGGGGTTGGTGGTGGGGGGCGGGTTTTGGTGGTAGTCAGTGCTGCAAGGGGTTCTGGGTATTTGTTCTGTTGTGTTTATGTTGTGTTACGGTGCGGATGTTCTTCCGAAATGTGTTGGTCATTCTTGTATGGTGTGGGTTCACAGTGTGGCGCATATTTGTAACAGTGTTAAAGTTGTTTATACGGCCACCCTCAGTCTGATCTGTATGGTTGTTGAGCAAGTATGCGTGGCATTCACTTAAGTGTGTGTACAAAGCGGACGTGACAACATATTGTAGACCATGCTAAAGGCACTGCCTTTATAGTACCGGCGGGCTAGCTCTAATGTTAATTTCATATTGCCTCAAGGGCCAAATAAAATTGTAGGGCGGGCCAAATTTGGCCGGCGGGCCAGAGTTTGACACCCATGATCTAAACTAATCAAAATTGATGCTATTCCATCTTTTTCTATCCAAATAAGAAGCGATAAGAAACCGAACCGTTAAGCACAATTGAAAGTGGAATCTAAACTGAAAAAATCTTATCAATTACCATGCCTACAAATGAAAAAAAAAGTGAATGTGTTATAGACCTTTTTTCAATATTACACAGGCATTTGTACATTTAAAAGGTTGCCTTTCAAACAGATATCTTCTTTCAAATAGACTTGTCACTTGTACTCTCCACTTGGTTGCTGAGTCACCGGAATATGACACATCAAGTATTTCATAACCACAAAGTGCATGTATTGATCATAAACTCACCCTCTCCAAGGCAAAAGTCCGGACTGTATATTCAGCAAGCGTCTCCGTTTTGAGCAGAGTGATTTTAATATCCCCGTACATCTCGCTGTCTTCAGGCCAATATTTACAGCATTTCACCTGCATAGAAAAATAATGCACAATCAAACCTGATTTTATTTCTGTTGTAAATAAATATCACTACTAAGTTAGTAGTGGCCCTTAAAGGTGTCATCATCTTTATAACATGCCACTGTCAGGTTTAGCCTGCTTTCTCACTACTTCCTAGATAAGGCAATGTTTGCAATATTGTAATTTAAGTGCATTGAACATAAATGTTTGCAGTTCAGTCAATTCAATTCAGATAGAATACATACTGTACATAATATGTTGCATGCAACATGAGTTTGAATTCAAGGTTAAAAGAATATCCAACCATAGAGATACAAATACATGGTTTTCAGTATACTGTACATGTGAAACTAAAAGAATAAAATGGAAAAGTTTATTCAACTTCCATCCATCCATCCATCCATTTTCTACCGCTTATATCTTTTGAGGTTGCGGGTGGGAGCCTATCTCAGCTGCATTCGGGCAATAGGCGGGAATTCATTCTACTTCAAACGTTAAATGCTAAGTGAGATGTGTAAAGCCTTTATTTGTTATCATTTTGATGATCATGGCTTACAGTTTTTGAAAACTCCACATTTTCTTAGATTTTCAATCCGGGCGCTTTTTTTTTTTTTTTTTAGCTGTAGGCCATAATCATTAAAATTATATCAAAAGAAGACTCAAAATCTAATTGCTGGAATAAACAAACTTTTGCACAAGAATTCAATTATTTTGAGTTTCATCTGCATACGGTAATGAGGGTTTCTAACAATCATAAAGGGTTTACATTATTATTATTATTATTTGGGTTTAATTTACGTATTACTTTTTGGTTTTACCGTCATTTGGGACTAGTATATGTATGTGCCTATATATGTGTATATATTGCTTGTATTCCACCAAGTGACTTCTTCCCGAAAGTGAAAGCCACCAGTGGTCAACCAAGACAAGATGGCTGTTGTACAGCAAGGAGAATGAGTACACAAGGGGCCTATACATTCCTGCAAAAAGCAGATATGACCAACAAATCCAAATAGGCAATAGAATAGATCCCTAAACTTATTTTTTTTTTCCAAATTGTCGAGTGATTAAGGATTAGTCGTCGGTGGAGTTCACGAACATATCGAACTATCGTGTGCTCCAGACATCGTTCTACACAATAAAACAGATAAAAACCTGGAAAAACATGGAGGTCTACAACTTTTTAGTGTGTAGCTGGGTTAAGGACATCCGTATCAAGACTCTCCCTGATAAAATGCATTTTTTTTGCCTCGGGTAAAGTTGTATTTCATGATTGAACTCTGTGTCTACCACCATGATTGTTGCTTGCCCTTGCTGTTGCATCCGCCGTTTATAAGTATGCATGTTTTTCCCCGTCTTTATCAAAATATAACTACTGTATTTTTCGGACTATAAGTCGCAGTTTTTTTCAGACTTATACTCAGGAGTGGCTTATGTGTGAAATTATTAACACGTTACCGTAAAATATCAAATAATATTATTTAGCTCATTCACAAAAGAGACTAGACGTATAAGATTTCATCGGATTTAGCGATTAGGAGTGACAGATTGTTTGGTAAACATATAGCATGTTCTATATGTTATAGTTATTTGAATGACTCACTAGGCACCTTCTCAGTTGGTTATTTATGCGTCATATAATGTACACTTATTCAGCCTGTTGTTCACTATTCTTTATTTATTTTAAATTGCCTTTCAAATGTCTATTCTTGGTGTTGGATTTTATCAAATAAATTTCCCCCCATAAATGCGACTAATATTACAGTGCGACTTATATATGTTGTTTTTTTTCTTCTTTATTATGCATTTTCGGCAGGTGCGACTTATACTCCGTAGCAACTTATACTCTGAAAAATACAGAACATACAAACCCCGTTTCCATATGAGTTGGGAAATTGTGTTAGATGTAAATATAAACGGAATACAGTGATTTGCAAATCCTTTTCAACCCATAATCAATTGAATGCTCTACAAACACAAGATATTTGATGTTCAAACTAATAAACTTTATTTTTTTTTTGCAAATAATAATTAGCTTAGAAATTCTTGGCTGCAACACGTGCCAAAGTAGTTGGGAAAGGGCATGTTCACCACTGTGTTACTTAACCTTTTTTTTTTGCAAAACTCAATAAACTGAGGAAACTAATTGTTGAAGCTTTTAAAGTGGAATTCTTTCCCATTCTTGTTTTATGTAGAGCTTCAGTCATTCAACAGTCCGGGGTCTCCGCTTTCGTATTTTACGCTTCATAATGCGCCACACATTTTTGATGGGAGACAGGTCTGGACTGCAGGCCGGCCAGGAAAGTACCTGCAGTCTTTTACTATGAAGCCACGCTGTTGTAACACGTGGCTTGGCATTTTCTTGCTGAAATAAGCGGTAATGTCCATGATAATGTTGCTTGGATGACAACATTTGTTGCTCCAAAACCTGTGTGGACCATTCAGCATTAATGGTGCCTTCAAAGATGTGTAGGTTACCCATGTCTTGAGCACTAATACACCCCCATACCATCACAGATGCTGGCTTTAGAACTTCGCGCCTATAACAATCCGGATGGTTATTTTCCTCTTTGTTCCGGAGGACACCATGTCCACAGTTTCCAAATCAAATTTGAAATGTGCACTCGTCAGACCACAGAACACTTTTCCACTTTGCATCAGTCCATCTTAGATGAGCCCGGGCCCAATAAAGTCGGCGGCTTTTCTGGGTGTTGTTGTAAATGGGTTTGGCTTTGCATTGTAGAGTTTTAACTTGCACTTACAGATGTAGCGACCAACTGTAGTTACTGACAGTGGTTTTAGGAAGTGTTCCTGAGCCCATGTGGTGATATCCTTTATACACTGATGTCGATTTTTGATGCAGTACCGCCTGAGAGATCAAAGGTCCGTAATATCATCACTTACGTGCAGTGATTTCGCCAGATTCTCTGAACCTTTTGATGATTTTACGGAAAGTAGATGTTAAAATCCCAAAATTCCTTGCAATAGCCCGTTGAGAAGTGTTGTTCTAAAACTGTTCGACAATTTGCTTACAAAGTGGTGAACCTCGCCCCATCCTTGTTTGTGAAATACTGAGCATTTCATGGAAGCTGCTTTTATATCCAATCATGGCACCCACCTGTTCCCAATTAGCCTGCACACCTGTGGAATGTTCCAAATAAGTGTTTGATGAGAATTCCTCAACTTTATCAGTGTTCATTGCCACCTTTCCCAACTTCTTTGTCACGTGTTGCTGGCATCAAATTCTAAAGTTAATAATTATTTGCAAAAAAAAAAAAGGTTTATCAGGTTGAACATCAATATATGTGTTCTTTGTAGCATATTCAAATGAATATGGGTTGAAAGTTATTTGCAAATCATTGTATTCCGTTTATATTTACATCTAACACAATTTCCCAACTCATACGGAAACGGGGTTTGTATTTCAACGTTGTGTATGTGCTGAAAGCTTAATTTTTGATTGTTGCCTTTGGTAAATGCTTAACTCTTTTAGGTTTTGCTCACATTTGATTTTTTTTATTTAGACTTGCCAAGTTGGTTGGTGCTTTTCATAACACTTGTGGCAAAAATGTGTCTTAAGAAATATAAATAATATCAGGATATTCCTTAAATGCGAAACACTAAACAATACAAGTACATTAAACAAATCTTTAACAAAGTGGTCACAGCAAGCTTGTGCATTCTTCAGCTCTCAGTTGGACTGAAGTGCGTACTGCTTTTGTCACCGTCTTTCATAAAATCTTGCACTCTTCCGCCATTCTTGTTTACCTCTCGAGGAACTCTGGAGAAACGTTTATCCTATTTGCTATTTAAATGGTTTTTACAGACGAAAACAACGCAAGCATATGGCATTTTTCTTTGAGAAAGGCTGAACGGCACTTTGTACCCATTGATAACGGCTTGAACACAACGCGTATTCAATGAGCAGGACGTGATGTCATTTTGAATCCAAGTAATAGGTGTGTTTGCGCCAACAAAAGTTTATTAATACGTGAGATAAAGAATATTGATAATATAATAAAATAAGACTAACAAATTATTCTTTGTTTAGATTAGTGGTGTTAAAGTTTTCATTTAGGGCCACATTGCAGTTATAACTGATATCAGAGGGCCGCTTAATTATAACAGTAAATGTATATAATATTAATATATAACAACCTTATGATATTACTAGATAATTGCTTATGCATTATATTTTTTTCACATACGGATTGATCAATAACTGAAAGGCGACAAGCAAACATTGAGGTGTTTTTTTTTTTTTAACAATAAAAATGTTTGGAATACATTGGTACATAGTATCATTTAAGTTAAAAGACATGCAATTGGGATTTTGTCTGTCAAAATTGCAACAAAAATACATTTAGAGAAAAAGATTAAGTGCTTTATTGACGCATATTATTTCTAAGGCTTTTGCGGGCAGCATAAAATTATGTGGCGGACCACATTTGGCCTAAAATTTGAAAGTGGTACTTAAAACACTGCCTATGCAGTTTAATAATGTTATGTAATTGTGACAGTTTGAGCCTTGAACAAATGAAATAATTGCATTATTTTCTGTAAGAAAAAACATGTTCTAAAATATGAAAAACTTGGAGATTTGAAGGTGTCATGGACAGAGCGTTTTGAATTTGAAGGTACCACTGTATTATGATTATGTGCTTGAATTGCATTATTTCACATTGGTGTACCACCTTCAAGCTGAAGGAGGACAGACACATACATGTACGTCATCACTGTATTCCACTGTAATGGCTGCTACATTGTTTTGTGTATGACAGAGCATCGTTTTATTTTGAAAACGGTCGCATTTACTCTGTGTTATTGTGTTGTGTATATATTTAATCCCAAGAGGTGAAATAAGTATTAGATATTATAGAAAGTGTAAATAAAGTAGGTATGATTTGGCTATTTGGTTGAGGATTCTCATTTGTTGACTGTTTTCAAAAGTTTTTGCCATGCAGAACCAAACTGCATGTGAGGCCAGGGCTCCAAAATTGTGTGACATTATTTTTCTAACTAGATAGAAAACACATGGGCTGCTTATGGTAGAATATACCTTAGTATTTATGTGATGTGTGCAAATAATAATGGAAATAATGTGTGTCTGAGAATATCAGTTTCTGCATCACAAGTAAGTCCCACTCCAGCACAGTTCACAAAGCATACAATCGTTAGAACTATTATGCAAATGCTTATAACACAACACTGCACTCCTTTGATGTTCTTCTGTGAAAACACAGGATAATCCACATAAAATGGCCATCATTAAAAAAAAAAAGAATAAGACCTTATATAAACCTGCTTACTAACACTTCAAAACAATCTGGTTAATATGTGTCATTATGTTTCTTCAACGGGAATATTTGAGCAGTCTTCTCATATTTTTGTTCATGACAAAGGATGTTCTCATCCAAACACACTGAAGATGTGGACACACCATGACTCAAACATGCAGGACATCCTTATAGTATTCACAGCGCTTCATGTTTTCCAGATATTGTTATGTTCCAGCTTTATTCCAAAATGGAATAGATACATTTTTCTCCTCAACATTCTACATACATATTAACAAATTAACAAACTTGTTAAAACTAAAACAAAATTAAAAAAAAAACATAAACATCATATTTAAAACATTTGTATGCAAGTACAACACTTAAGACATTCAGTATATCAGTATGTGGAATGAAATTATGGAATGGAATAAACAAAGCGATCAAACAATGTACTAATATGATCCACATCAAGAAACTCTTCAAACTTAAAGTGTTTACAAAGTACAAAGAAGAAAAACCACGATAAACATTCTCAATTTTTTTCATCCATCCATTCATTCATTCTCAAAATAATCTTACTTATCTCATCATATGAAATACTCCACCTATTATTATTATTAAATTATTATTATTATTCATTTTATTGTGATTACTTATGGAGCATATTGTGAATACATTTAGAACAGGAAGTGAACAAAAAGTTTTAGCAACTGTTATGTAAAAGAAAAGGGGTAGGATTAAATAAATTCTGCTTCTTCCTACTCCTTTTCGAACATGTTGAAAAGAAAAACTGGAAATTGTAATGTATCATGTTGTATTTTTGCATGTTCAAAATAAAGTCAAACTCAAACATGTCCATAAGTATTCACAGCCTTTGCTCATACTTTGTTATTGCAACTTTTACAGCCTCAAGTCTTTGAATAGAATGCCACAAGATTGGCACACCTATCTTTGGGCAGTTTCGTCCATTCCTTTTTGCAGTACTTCTCAAGCTCCATCAGGTTGGATGGGAAGCATTTGTTTTCATCCAGCATGTCTCTGTACATTGATTCATTCAACTTTCCCTCCATCCTGACTACTCTCCTCATTCCTGCCACTGAAAACCATCCCAACAGCATGATGCTGACACCATCATGCTCCACTGTATGGGTGGTATTGGCCTGGTGATGAGCAATGCCTGGTTCCCTCCAAACATGACGCCTGGCAATCATACCAGAGAGTTAAGTCTTTGTCTCATCTGACCAGAAAATGTTTTTTCTCATAGTCTGAGAGTCTCTCGGGTGCATGTTGGCAAACGTTTTACTAAGAAGTAGCGTACATGGCCACTATATTGTACAGGCCAATTGGTGGATTGCTGCAGAGATGGTTGTCCTTCTAGAAGGTTCTTCACTCCACAGAGGAATGCTGTGACTCTGACAGAGTGACCATCGAGTTCTTGGTCACTAAGATGAATGCAGAAATGTACAGAGACATCCTGGATGAAAACCAACGCTTACCATCCAAACTGATGGAGCTTAAGAAGTGCTGCAAAGAGAAATGGGGAAAAGAAGATTGTGCAAAACTGCCCAAAGATAGGTGTGCAAAGCTTGTGGCATAATATTCAAAAATACTTGAGGCTGTAATTGCTGCCAAAGGCGTATCAGCAAAATATTGAGCAAAAAGCTGGGAATACTTATGGACATGTGACTTTTTGGTTTATTTCTCGTATATTTGCCAAATTAAACATAAACATGTTTTCACATTTTCATTATGGGGTATTGCGTTTGAAATTTTAACGACAAAAATACATGTATTACATTTTGGAATAAGGCTGTAACATAACAAAAATGTGGAAAAAGTGGAGCGCTGTCATTTCCTTCCAGGTGCACTGTAAATAGCTTCCTTTTTTACCCAAATGTTCTTTTAGACGCAGATTAACGTTTGCCTCAATGAGTTCCTCAAGGATCAATTCGTGGGCTAATATTGTTTTCCTTATATTTGTTGTTACTAAGTTTAGTTATGGACAAGCACAAACTTTTCTTTGATTTCTATACTGACAATCTGCAAATTTAGGAACTAACTGTTTTTCTTAACACAACATACACACTAAATTCAGTTTTTAACTGCATATTAGGGACAAGCGGCAGAAAATGGATGTATGGATGAATGCATGGATGAGACATCATAGCAGGGCTGACACATCCTTTCTTACATTTAAATAAGTCTAAAATAGAATACAATATGTTTGGATCCAACATTTTCCCTAGTGCTGTCATTGATTTAGGTTCTTTTGCTCCCTACTGCAAACCAGTGGAATAATCCTGGTGTTAATCTGGACATCGATCTGATTTTTGCCAAGGAAGTTGACTGTGTTGTTAATTTTTTTATTTTTTTTAACTGAGCCTTCTGCCTAAAGTTAAGCCTTTTGTTAGATAGCAAAAACTTAAAATTGTTATCTATGCTTTTATCAGTTCTAGCCTTGTTGGTATCAAACGGTTCTCTGTAAATCTGGTACAAAATGCTGCAGTGCGACTCTTAACAAAACTCGACGAAAGAGGTGCACCACTTAAGTTCTGCACCCTCTGCACTGGCCGGCCTCCAGTCCATTTTAGGTGGATTTGTTTTGGTTTTAAGGCAGTTCATAGGACAAATCCATCTATTGTGTGGAAACTCTTAAAAAATAATCGCCCCAACCGAGCTCTACAGTCTGCCAACCAGCAACAGGTTCCTCGATGCATATAAAAAACACTTGCTATCGGTTTTTCACCGTAGCTGGTCCCAGATTTTTCAATTCTTTACCAGCTGAAGTACGGAACATCATGCACATTTTTGTTTTTTTAAGACTAAACTCAAGACTTATTTATTCCGTGCTGCATTTGGTATTTAGAATTATGGTGACACTTTTATGAATTTTAACTTTTTTTTTGTTTGTTTTATTTCATTTATTATTTGCTCTCCTTTTATGCTCTGTATTTCTTGCGCTATTGTCCAGGGCTTTGGTTAAGCTATAGCTGATGTAAAGGGATTTATAAATTAAGTTTGATTGATTGGGGATCGAGACAAGCGGTAAAAAATGGATGGACGGATGGATGATTGAGGATCGTCCATGTCAAATTCAGGTCCCACCCTTGTTCAGAATCAGAATCAGAATCAGAATCAGAATCAGAATCAGAATCAGCTTTATTGTCATTACGCAGGGTAACGAGATTGAGCTACAGCACAATAAAAACAAATGTTTTTTTTTGGCAACATAAGAAAAGCTCACATTCTAGACAAGTACTATTCTGTTCTACTATGTACGTTATATGTGACAAATTAGGAAGATTGACCCTTGATAATAAAAACAGGGGCTTCACGGTGGCAGAGGGGTTAGTGCATCTGCCTCACAATACGAAGGTCCTGCAGTCCTGGGTTCAATCCCAGGCTCGGGATCATTGTGTGTGGAGTTTGCATGTTCTCCCCGTGAATGCGTGGGTTCCCTCCGGGTACTCCGGCTTCCTCCCACTTCCAATGACATGCACCTGGGGATAGGTTGATTGGCAACACTAAATTGGCCCTAGTGTGTGAATGTGAGTGTGAATGTTGTCTGTCTATCTGTGTTGGCCCTGCGATGAGGTGGCGACTTGTCCAGAGTGTACCCCGCCTTCCGCCCGATTGTAGCTGAGATAGGCACCAGCGCCCCCCGCAACCTCAAAAGGGAATAAGCGGTACAAAATGGATGGATGGATAATACAAACACAAACTTTGAAAGAGTTCCGCATAATTACTAAAACTTTCTCTTGATTGTTACCTATACAAAGGTCAATGCTAACACATGTATCTATTCTAATACGATTTTACTATAAAACAATGGACGACAATTATAGGGTTTATTAAAAAACAACAAATGGTCTATTACTCAGGCAGTATTAAGGGTTTAATTAGAAATGAACAAAAAGCAGGCTTTAGATTTCAGTAAACCCCTTAGAATATGTCTTGTTAAACTAAGATTACATAATAAATTTAGGTTAAGTTTAATCATTTTACATTTGTCTTTAAATGTTTAAAAAAGTTATTAATACCTCACAATTGTGTATTTGAATCGATTATCCAAACAAATCCTGTTTTGAAGATTCTACAGTAAAAGGAGGTGGAGTATTTCTGATCAAATTGTGTTGTTTATTCAGTGCATTCTAAATGTGTCCCTATATCCACAACACAATCCATATCGTTTCCAAAATTAAATGACCAGTTCCTAAAGTGATTATCTTTCATTGCACAATGCAATCAAATCAGTTTATTGTGTGTATTTTAATCCTGTTGTGTAATACACAAACCAAAAAAACAAAACACTCTGCCAGCACCCGACTTACCCTGCCAACTTCCACCAGTTTGGTGATCATGACGATGCTGAAGCAATTCTCCTGCCACACCATCCTCCAGAAATCATACAGCGTCTCCTGCTTGGGTCCTGGCAAGAAGAGGAAATTAAAGTAGAAAAGAAAAAAAAAACAATGGGAAAGAGCAGCATCAAACCCCTGTCATCTTGTTGCCAGGGTTGCTGCTTTGAGCACTCCTGTATTATTGCGACCTAAGTGTCCTTGCTATGATGGCAAGATCGCTCAAAATGGTGCCGTTAATAAAGCTATAGGAGAAGTCCCAGCAGACAAGAAGACGACGGGTGACAAAACAACGGCAGACGATGATGAAAGCCTGGAGGACCATCAGTCACTCTTTGAGACGTTTAAAAGGGCTAAACATTAAAACTGAAGACTGAAGCGGGCGAGACGGAAACCCTACTGAGCAGATTTTTCCTTCGCACTTCCAACTTTCATCTCTGTCTTTTTCTGAAAGAGTGATCCTGGGCAACTTAGTGACAGGAGCTCAGGCAAAAAATCTCCTGCTCAAGAATAGATTGAGTATAAAAGTCTGTAGAAATGACGAGGGTTACATTAGAAGTCATCAATAGGCAGATCTTGATTTATTTACCAGCTTTGTGGCATTTCTTTACAGACAATTGCATGCATGGCAACTTCTCCCATGTGACATGATAGCTCAATACATTGTTTATGTATTAGGGATGAATACTGTGTAAAATATTTAGATTTTGAATTTTTGTTGGGAGCTTTTGGTTGGGTCCAGCTGCGTCCAGCATGGTACACATTTCAAGCGGGGGACAAGACATTTGGTGTTGCGATGCACCTCCACAAGCCTGAGTAGTTTGCTTGAAAGCGGGTGAAAAAGTGAGGCATTTGAGGTGGAAGGTGTTGTGGATAAAACTAAGGTTGAACTTAGTTGAACATCGGTTTCTTATCTGATTTTATATAACCTGGAATGTTGAAAAGCTGTACTGGTAACGTGACTGGTATCGACGGGTTTACCTGATATCTGCTGTCCTTAGAAACACATCCGATACGACTTCAAAATTGGGTATTTAAGAGGCTGGAATATAAATTGTAACGAGACTGCTTTCTTCACCTATGCAACCTTGTTCAGGTTTTTTTTTTCCCTTCATCATATTGGCGTCACAAACAGGATTGGAAAAAAAATGTAGGTGCGAGCCCGTTCCTCCTGCTTGGTGCTGCAAACTGACGGCCATAAATTATAGGTAAGCTTTCTTACCAGTCATATTTGCAGGATAGTGCAGAGTGGTGGTGGGTACTGATTTAAAGGCCTACTGAAATGAGATTTTCTTATTTAAACGGGGATAGCAGGTCCATTCTATGTGTCATACTTGATCATTTCGCGCTATTGCCATATTTTTGCTGAAAGGATTTAGTAGAAAACATCGACGATAAAGTTTGCAACTTTTGGTCGCTATTTAAAAAGCCTTGCCTGTACCGGAAGTAGCAGACGATGTGCGCGTGACGTCACGGGTTGTGGCGCTCCTCACATCTGAACATTTTTTACAATCATGTCCACCAGCAGCGAGAGCGATTCGGACCGAGAAAGCGACGATTTCCCCATTCATTTGAGCAATGACGAAAGATTGTGGATGAGGAAAGTGAGAGTGAAGGACTAGGAAAAAAACAAAAACAAAAAATAACTAGACGGCAAAGCGATTCAGATGTTATTAGACAAATTTACTAAGATAATTCTGGAAAATCCCTTATCTGCTTATTGTGTTACTAGTGTTTTAGTGAGATTATATGGTACCTGAAAGTCGGAGGGGTGTTGCCACAGGTGTGGTGACCGCCAGATTTTTTTTTTTTCCCCTCCTCCACGGTGGAAACATCTGACGGTCAGGGGCGGCCGGTGGGAGGATGCAAGAGAGTCCACAGCTGCGTCTTCGACAGGCGCAGGAGGAACGACGCAAGCTCTCCGCTCAGGTCTACGGTAGGAGCCGACTTATTACCACCATTTTCTCACCGAAACCTGCCAGTTGACATGTGGTAGGGAACCATGTTCGCTTGACCGCTCTGTTCCATAGTAAAGCTTCACCGTCATCTTTCGGGAATGTAAACAAGGAAACACCGGCTGTGTTTGTGGTACTAAAGGCGGCCACAATACACCGCTTCCCACCTACAGTTTTCTTCTTTGAAATCTCCATTATTAATTGAACAAAATGCAAAAGATTCAGCAACACAGAGTCCATAATACTGTGGAATTATGCGATGAAAAGAGACAACTTATAGCTGTGAACGGTGCTGGACCAAAATGTCCTCTATAATGCGTGACGTCACGCGCACGCGTTATCATACCGCAACGTTATCAACAGGATACTACGCGCAAAATTTAATATTGCAATTTAGTCAACTAAACCGGCCGTATTGGCATGTGTTGCAATGTTAAGATCTCATCATTGATATATAAACTATCAGACTGTGTGGTTGGTAATAGTGGGTTTCAGTAGGCCTTTAAATCAATCTCTCCTAAACTAGAGCTTTGGCTAATAAAAACAGGTCAACCTGTCCAAACCAGGCCATGTCAAAGGAACCCTCTACCGGAACAGCTTGTCAACATTCCAGGTTGTATAAACGAGGATAAGAAACAGATGTGTTTGCTCCAATTGCAACCTTAGTTCGATCTACAAGAAAGGCTGATGAAAACAGGAACACTCAGCATTTGGTTAGCATGAGTCGTGACTTGTGGCTAGCGATAGTGTTAAGGAGAATCCACAACCGAGAGTCCCTTGTTTTTTTCAATACTAAGTTCAGCTTCCATTTCCAATGCATTAACAGTGAATAAGACTAAAACAGTATGCAGGCAATCTTCAGTTGAGATCGAGTTTGGGGTTACAAAATTAAGTTATTAATGCTGCAAAATAAGGAACTACTTTTCTAAAAATTCACACTTGAACTTTTTAATTTCTTAAACAGAAACATAAACTAGGGGTGTCTAAAGTGCGGCACATGGGCCACTTAACGCTCCCAGCTTTTTTTATTGCTCATAGCTTATTTGAAAAAATAAAATTAAGAATTAACGAGATATAGCATTATTAGGGCTATCAAAAATAACAATTTAAATCAGTTGATCAATCCCAAAACATATTGATTGAATCCTGCACATAAATCACGCCAATATGTTTTTACTGTACATGCTCCTTTATTTTTACTTGCGGACTGAAAGGAGGCATGGATTACGATATGGTTATTCTATGGTCGGTGATGAAGTCAGTGCATATGTCAGTGCAAAATTAAGCAGGAAACTCCGACAAGTGTGCTCGCTGTCAAATTTCACTCCAAAAATACAACCTGACAGGACTTTAGATAAAACTGTTATCATGTTTTGAGCAAATAATTAACTTTCATTTAAGTAAAACAATTTTAAAAATGTTACTGGATGACATTATGATAATCAAATATCTATATTTGTCACGTGTGGGTCGCATTTTACTGCGGGATCGTTCCTCCAGTGCAAACATGGACACTCCGGATAACAACATAAAGGTAAGATGATTTAATAACAAAAACACTGGTACAAAAACAGACAAAATACACAAAAGAAACGCGTGCCGAACGCACGGAAGCTAATGCTAACACTAGCACAGGTTCAGGAAACAAGAATAGCATACGTGATTGTTGCTTACCGCAAACAAGGGACCAAGACCGACTGACGGGAACAGGCAGGCTTGAATAGGAAAGTAATGAACAAAAACAGGTGTGCGTCTGGAACCCGCAGCAGGTGAAATTAATACGTTACCATGGTGACCAAACTAACTCACAAGGTGCACAAACAACAAAGGGAGTCCAAACTAACAGAAAATAACTAAACTAAACATGATCCAGACCACGGATCATGACAATATTAAATGTTGTTGTTTTTTAAGTTTTTATTATTTTTGTTATTATGACATGGTTAATCCAATTTCAGAAGGGTCTTTGATCTGAAAAAAATAAAAAAATAAATAAAAATTATATATATATATATATACATATATATATATATATATATATATATACATATATATATATATATATATATATATATATATATATATATATATATATATATATACATATATATATATATATATATATTAGGGCTGGGCAACGATTAAAAATTTTAATCGAAGTTAATCGCGCTATTCCTCAGATTAATCGTGGTTAACTGCATTGTATACGTAATGCCCAATAATGAATTCAAAAGTAGAGTGTAGTGCACCTTTATTGGAATATTCTCCCACATGAACAAAAGCGCCAAAACATTTGTTGTGCAAACACAATTTAAATCAGTCCTTAAACAGTAGCAGTTAAATAGCATATTTTATGAAAATCCACTCAAAAAATGTAAATACAAACATTTAAGCTTATTGCCACTCGCAGGGTATTTAAGTTATCCTGTTTGTTAATGAAAATAAATATAATCTACATACAAATCTCTGAGCCACAATCATAACATCTGAACAGGCAATTTCTGGGGTAACAGCAGAAACATTTTTTTTTATCAGGGATCTTATGGTTAAAAAACCTATATTATAGGTAGTGGGCTGTTTTAGGGAATTTTTTATCAAATTATCCATAGTAGCAATATTACTAATGTTGTGTTTATTCTGCGTAGTGCACTTAAAATAATTATGACCATATCTAGGAATTGATATGATGGGAATTTTCCGATTGTTTGCTTGGTGCTTTGATAAACTGAACGCATCATATACATGGTACTATATTGTGATGTTATGAGCCAGGGAAATAAAGAACTACCCTACCCAGCATGCAACAGTAGTGACGAGCATTCGCGGTAGCCCGGTATAGGTTGTGTCGCCATGACGGCATCTTTTATGTTGTGATATGCACGCTTTGAAAGCAAACGTTAAGAACTCAGCCAACACTCCTCGTCTGCATTATTCATAAATAGACAGACAACACATATACTCCGCTGCTTCACAGGCCGCTGGATGTAGCCGGCAAAGTATTACCGCAAAGTATTCCCATGCTAGCTAGCCGGTCTAGCAAGCACGCGTCATTCAGTCCAAAACGGCCCGATCTATCCACATTAAGAAATTGTCTGGCGGTCGTAAGTGATCCCGGAGTGACCACGCTGTAAGCCAGCCATGACATTTGCAGAATTGTCCGGTATTTTTGCCAAATGTTCTATCTTTACCAAGAGCCCCTCGACGCTAAAGCCAATCCGGGCGACGCCATCTTTTTAAGAAAAGGCGTTAACAAAATAAAAGCATGTAAACAACATACGCAAATGTGCGATAAAATAATTGTCGGCGTTAATAGATTGATGAGTTAACTCGTAATTAACGCATTAATTTGCCCACCCCTAATATATATATATATATATATATATATATATATATATATATATATATATATATATATATATATATATATATATATATATATATATATAGCACCAATTCGAGTTTAGACTATTTATATATTATTAGATAATACACTAATTTGCTTAGTAACCCCCCATTGAAACTGCAACATTTAGTTTATCATTCTCTTCTGAGAATTATATTTGTTGAATAAATAGCTGCCAGCATATTGCATTTTCTCATGTTTCATTGAAAAAACTAAAACATTAAACACAAAAACGAAGCAGGTTTATATTTTGTAATTTTTACCTGATTTATAACACCGAAAGACTTATAAAATTTGCAAATAAATAGATACGATCAAAATAGTATCAATCTCACAGAGATTCCCGAGCCTTTTTGAGAGATAATGAGGATAAGGATCGGTGATGGAGGTGTAGGAAGAAAAGATCCCTTCCCCGCCATCAACAATGCAAATCGCGCAGACTTTGTGAGAGCCAACAACAATTACTTTGGGCAAAATTATGATCCAGAACCTTATATTGTTGATCCGGAATATAAGGGGGATAATATACAAGTTTTAGAAGCTCTGCCAAACAGATCCAGCTTTAGTGAAACACTTAGCACCATGTAGCAGTATTGCCAAGTGCTAAACAAGAAATACAAACTATAAACATAATAAAAAGATAGCTTACTGTAAAATGCCTGCTCTTACTTCAATGACGATTGATAGGATGTCCATATCTACCCGTTTAGATTAAGAATTAATAATGATCCACACAAAGAGTTAACAAGCAAAAGATTCCCTGCAGACACTGTCTTTGGCTGTGTTTGTCTCTATCTCCGGGTATGAATTGAATGTCACATATGGAAAACTTCTAGATTCATGGCAAAATCCAGATGGGAGGCATGATTTCTAATCTAGAATAACTTTGACGATCAGAGACACAATGATGCAAGAGCAGGACATTGCTTCCTGCTCATTGTAAAGTTTGTATAATTGCGCTGCTAAGAAATAGTTTGTCTTCGTCAAGGCGTATATTTGGTCACAATATGCACATAGAGTATTGTTGGCGGGTTTTGCATGGTTATTTAGAGGATTTTGTGGGCGAAATAGAGAGCGCCCACTGACTACATACACTATATTGCCAAAAGTATTTGGCCACCCATTCAAATGTTGAGAATCAGGTGTCCTAATCACTTGGCCCGGTGTATAAAATCCAGCACTCAAGCATGGAGACTGTTTCTCCAAACATTTGTGAAAGAATGGGCCGCTCTCAGTGATATCCAGCGTGAAACTGTCATATGATGCCACCTGTGCAACAAATCCAGTCGTGAATTTTCCCCGCTCCTAAATATTCCAAAGTCAACTTTATTATAAGAAAATGGAAGAGTTTGGGAACAACAGCAACTCAGCAACCAAGTGGTAGGCCATGTAAACTGACAGAGATGGGTCGGCGGATGCTGAAGTGCATAGTGCAAAAACTTTCTGCACAGTCAGTTGCTACTGGGCTCCAAACTTCATGTGACCTTCAATTAGCCCACGTACAGTGCGCAGGGAGCTTCATGGAATGGGTTTCAATGTCCGAGCAGCTGCATTCAAGCCATACTTCACCAAGTCCAATGCAAAGCGTGGGATGCAGTGGTGTAAAGCATGTTGCCATTGGTCTCTAGAGCAGTGGAGACGCGTTCTATGGACTGATGAATCACACTTTTCCATCCTGCAATCTGATGGACCGGTCTGGTTTTGGAGGTTGCCAGGAGAACGCTACATTTCGGAATGCATGGTGTGGAGTGTGAAATTTGGTGGAGTAGGTATTATGGTGTAGGGTTGTTTTTTTCAGGAGTTGGGCTTGTTCCAGTGAAAGGAACTTTGAATGCTCCAGGATACCAAAACATGATGGACAATTCCATGGAATGGCACTTCAAGGGCTTCACGGTGGCAGAGGGTTTAGTGCGTCTGCCTCACAATACGAAGGTCCTGAGAACTCAGGGTTCAATCCCGGGCTCGGGATCTTTCTGTGTGGAGTTTGCATGTCCTCCCTGTGAATGTGTGGGTTCCCTCCGGGTTCTCCGGCTTCCTCCCTCTTCCAAATACATGCACCTGGGGATAGGTTGATTGGCAACACTAAATTGGCCCTAGTGTGTGAATGTGAGTGTGAATGTTGTGTGTCTATCTGTGTTGGCCCTACGATGTGGTGGCGACTTGTCCAGGGTGTACCCTGCCTTCCGCCTGATTGTAGCTGAGATAGGCACCAGCGCCCCCCGTGACACCAAAGGGAATAAGCGGTAAAAAATGGATGGATGACACTTCAAGTTCATATGTGAGTAAAGGCAGGTGGCCAAATACTTTTGGCACTATAGTATATGTGTTCAATCAATCAAAGCTTACTTACATAGACCTTAATCACAAATGTGTCAAAGGGCTGCACAAGCCACAACGACATTCTCGGCTCAGATCGTACATCAGGGCAGGAACCCAATGGGAACAACGAAAAACCTTGGAAGGTACAGCAGATGTAGGAATCCGATGTGTTCATGTCTTATGTAGGGATTATGAATGATAGACAGCACATCTCTCTCTAAATTGTGCCTATTTTCTGATCTTATACTATTGTCAGAGTGTAGAAGCGTTCCCATTGTGATGTCAATCTCCGGAAATAACCGAAGGAATTCAAAGTGTATAATTCAACATGGAATTGTGGCATTTTGTGATGTTTAAACTGTGTTTTTACATACTTTGCTGATTATAAACACGATTGGATATGATTTAATGGATATGATGAAACACAATTAAGCATACAGAAGCAACTATTTTTTCCACTCTACTGGCACTTTAAAACTGAGGTAACATACCGAATCGTACAGGACGTACGGTTAGACTCCAAGTGGGACGAGGGTGTGTGTGAGGCAGGTAAGTGGTGAGATGTCTGAGGGAGCAAATGTGGTGTGAAAAAATGGTGCTGTGTTTGAAAAATACAAAACAAGTGAAAATACAGCTGAGAACTGTGGTCACAGCTGCTTGGTTGTGAATTTAGTTCAACATTAGACTGTTAAGCAGTTTGAAGTATGATAACAAATGCATGCAACAAAAAATACAATTTAATCTGCTCACACTAAAATAGTTTAATATTTACTGTACATACCATAATTAATTTTTTTCTATTTCAGATGCTTTATAGAAGGCTTATTAAGAGCAATTTCTGTTGACATTATTTCACCACAAAACAAGAATTGGTTATTCATAACTTATTGTATTAATCTTTCCCGTTCCATGTGAAAATCAACAATTTTATAAGAGTAGTATATATATTTCTATTTTATTTGATGATCAGTTGGTGATGACGTAGAGCTGCTGAAACAACTGTTCGCTGTGACCAAATCTTATGTTTGGGTCTAAACTACAATGTATTCTATACGTTATCCATCCATCCATTTCCTACCGCTTATTCCCTTTGGGGTCGTTGGTGCCTATCTCAGCTACAATCGAGCGGAAGGCAGCGCACACCCTGGACAAGTCGCCACCTCCTCGCAGGGCCAACACAGATAGACAGACAACATTCACACCCCCATTCACACACTAGGGCCAATTTAGTGTTGCCAATCAACCTATCCCCAGGTGCATGTCTTTGGAGGTGGGAGGAAGCCGGAGTACCCGTAGGGAACCCACGCAGTCACGGGGAGGACATGCAAACTCCACAAAGAAAGATCCTGAGCCCGGGATTGAAGCCAAGACTACTCAGGACCTTCGTATTTTGAGGCAGACGCACTAACCCCTCCTCCACCGTGCTGCCCGCTACACATTATGATAATCTAAATTGTCAACCATTTTTCCTTAACGGGACTTCTTTAACTTTTAATTGAGAACTCCCGGACTACAGTAACACTTCCCTCTCTTAGCACCAAAGAAGAGAACTTTCCAATGCCACTGGGACTTGGAAGCTACTACTAATGTGTTAATTATCCACTTCTTCCTCATGATTAATTAAGCAAGTGGAAGAGTCGAGTCACAACAACACTTTTGAATGTGCATGTGGACGAGTGGGTTCACTGGCTCCGTAATCCTTAATATATTACACCCCCGCTCACCATCAGGAACACACTCACACACAAACAGTACATGATGCAAGGACACTCACCCTGAGTAGCGATGAAGTGGTTGGATCGATGGTAGCCCTGAAACAGAAAAAGGATGACATGCTGAGTAAACCATCTGTCTCAGACACAGCTGTGTGCCTCACCATTTTCCTCCCAATCATCTCACCCGCTCCCCGACAGTGTTGCATGGTGTTTTAGTGTTTTCGGACCTACTGCTGAATTTGTGTCTTCACTTTCAATGTGTCCACGAGGAAACACATAATTCTTGATAAGGCACAACAGGAAAACTGCAATAAATCTATCAAAATGTGATTCCTCCTGCAAAGGTTTTCCAGTAAAGAATCGAGACAGCTGACTGAACAATATCTCAATCCCTTCCAAAAAAAAAATACATATTCACTTAAAATTAAAACGGGCAGACAACTCCATTTTTTATTATGGCTACACAATCCATCTTAGGGTAGCGGAATTCTGCCGTTTTTTAAAGTAGGAAACTTTCCATGGAAATAATTAGGAATTCCTGAAATATTATATCATTGCTGTCAAATAACATGTTTGTATTTTTACCCACAACAAACTGGGACAACAATGTTATGAGAATTTAGAGAAGTTACAAGGAACAGACTGAACCTTAGAACAGTGGTTTTCAACCTTTTTTCAGTGATGTACCCCTGTGAACATTTTTTTAATTCAAGTACCCCCTAATCAGAGCAAAGCATTTTTGGTTGAAAAAAAGAGATAAAGAAGTAAAATACAGCACTATGTCATCAGTTTCTGATTTATTAAATTATATAACAGTGCAAAATATTGCTCATTTGTAGTGGTCTTTCTTGAACTATTTGGAAAAAAATATATAAAAATAACTAAAAGCTTGTTGAAAAATAAACAAATGATTCAGTTATAAATAAAGATTTCTACACATAGAAGTAATCATCAACTTAAAGTACCCTCTTTGGGGATTGTAATAGAGATCCATCTGGATTCATCAACTTCATTCTAAACATTTCTTCACCAAAAAATAAATCTTTAACATCAATTTTTATGGAACATGTCCACAAAAAAATCTATCTGTCAACACTGAATATTGCATTGTTGCATTTCTTTTCACACTTTATGAACTTACATTCATATTTTCTTGAAGAATTATTCAATAATAAATATATTTATGAAGGATTTTTGAATTGTTGCAATTTTTAGAATAATTTTTTAAAAATCTCACGTACCCTTTGGCATACCTTCAAGTACCCCCAGGGGTACGCGTACCCCCATTTGAGAACCACTGCCTTAGAACATCTATACAAAACAGTGGTTCCTCCATTTATGAGTACCAGTACTTTTTGTGGAATTTCGCCCATCATTCACAATCCTTATGGAATACAAAAACACACATTTTTCATTATTCTATGTTCTAACTCGTAAATAAACCTTGGCAAAGGTCCGCTAACAATGGAGTCAATGGGAGTTGCTCCATTCTGCCTATAAGGTGCTCTAAAAAGTGTCCAAAAACTTCCATCTTTGTTTTATAAAGTTAAAGTACCACTGGTAGTCACACACACTAGGTGTGGGGAAATTACCCTCTGCATTTGACCCCTTTTTACACCCCCTGAGTTGGAGTTTGAGTTTATTTTGAATATGCAAACATGAAACATCACAATTTCCACTTCCTCTTTTCAACATGTTCGAAAAGGAGTAGGAAAAAGCAGAGCTTATTTAATCCTCCCCCTTTTCTTTCACATAACATAAAACTTTTGTTCACTTCCTGTTCTCAATTTATTCACAATATACTCCATAAGTAATCACAATAAAAATAAATAAATAAATAATACTCGGTGAAGTAAGTTACATTTATAAGGGGAGATGAGTAAGATTATTTAGAAAATGGGAGGTGAGGGGAGCAGCGAGCAGCAGCGATGGCTGT
The DNA here is from genome assembly GCF_033978795.1 of Nerophis ophidion. Taxonomy (NCBI): domain Eukaryota; kingdom Metazoa; phylum Chordata; class Actinopteri; order Syngnathiformes; family Syngnathidae; genus Nerophis; species Nerophis ophidion. The sequence continues at coordinate 43,877,485 of NC_084621.1, read as the reverse complement.
GCTCAGGAATCATTTGGGTTATTAAACCCCCAATTCCAACCCTTGATGCCGAGTGCCAAGCAGCCTTTGGTATGACTTGGCCGGGGTTTGACCTCACGACCTACCGATCTCAAGGCAGATACAAGGCCACTGAGCAGTCTTTATAAATAGTTCAGTTTTATAAATGCATTGCAAGTATATATGTAATATAGTAAGTGGCACAGTCATAACAACATGTAATATTTACGTATGTTGGCCATTTTGAGCATATGACGACATTAATTTCACAGGCGCATCACAAAAACAACACTACTGCTCATGGTAGAATTCATGAGAGACAACAACGATTACTTTGGAACAAATGTTGATCCACAACCTTAGAAATTTTTTGTCTGGATATACGGAGGACGAGCTACAAGTTTTAGAAGCTGTGTGCTCAACAGATCAAGCTCTTGTTGAACCAGGGGTGTCAAACGGACGGTAAACATACAGGTTTACTCCAGCCCACGGTCTGCAAAAAGAATTTGCCAATCATAAAAATGAGCTGCAATTTAAAAAAATGTTTTTTTATCCACTGGATGACACAATAGCAATTCAAGTGTAACTCACGTCACACATCACACTGTTCAAAAACGATGTGTCACCTGACATTAGGCCCCCTTTGGATTGGTTGCCGCTACTCCAGTCAGCGCAGATGTAAGCAATCAGATTCTCTCATATTGTGGCTTGCGGCAGACTAATGCTGTAGCGACACACAATATCTTCTTTCATTTGAAATCATCCACTCAACGTATAACATAACGACACGATAAGATTCAAAGACTTAAGTCTCCTTGACTATCATTTTTGTAGTAAGAGTTCCGTGCAGCGCTCCCAATCGGTTGATGGTGCGATGTGCACTCTGAACTCCATTGTAAAAATGTGTTTCTGCATTTGTTGTTTGTTCTTTTTTTAATGAATCCGCACCATTTTTTTTCCTCAGAATTTTCAACTAACTTGAAAATGTTTTTCCAAGAGGATTATTTGTAATGTGTACATTTTCCAAATGTGTTTGTTCTATCTTTGGCCAAAAGTAAAACAAAGATAAAACACTTTTCAAATGTTCTTTATTTTTTAATTATTATGCAGTGATTTTATCAGTTCAGTCTTAAATGAGTTTGACACCCCTCAGTTAAACCCTTAGCATCATGTAGCAGTATTGCGAAATGCTAAACAATAAATAAAAACAACAAACATAAATAAACAGTCACTTACTGTACAATGTCTGTACTCAGTGGGATTGCAACTGATGGGATGTTCATTACTTCCCGTTTACATGAAGAATTAATCATAATCCTCACGAAGGATTAAACAAAAATGTGGCTGCAAACAAGCGCTTGTTCGTGTCTTTCTCGTTATCCCACGATCTAAACTGAATGTCAACGTTTACCAACTTCTCGGTTTATGGCTACAAACTTCTACTATATAAGTGAGAGGCATGGTTTATATTCTAGAAATAACTTCCTCCAGCTCAGTGGCGATGCAAGAGCTCACCGGCTCAGTCAGTCTATATAACAGTACAAGCTATTTACCTCTGTGATCAAGGCGCCGCTAAAAAATGTTTGTTGGTGTTAGCTCTTATACTGTAATAACAATATCTTTAATATCTGGTTAATAGTCAGGTCAAGAGATGTAAATGGAGTATTGGTGCAGTTTTTGGGGTGTTTTTTTAGAGGGTTTTATGGGTGCAATAGATTACTCGCATTGGCTGCATTCTTAGCCACCTCATACGTGCAGTTTTGTACAAGTTAAAATGCATAAATAAAAGAAAAACATATGTGTTCTTGTCTTATTTGAATAGGATGATTTTTGCTGCCGCCTGGAGTAGCCTTTGTCCACACCCACAGTCAGAGATCCACTAAATTGTGTCCTCCAATCACTGGAATTGAAAAACTTATTGCAAAGTAGAAGAAGCGGACAACTAAATCAGAGGGACAAACTGCAGGGTGACACAAAAAAAGCTTCCATCACCTAAACTTGAATAACTTTTTAAATAATTAATCAATTATTTTTATTTTTTAGATTTACCAAGAAGAATCATTGTTCTAAAAGTTTTGAAAATTTCAACTTTGAGATGCCATGGACAACTGAACAAAAGACATTTACAGTTTAGGCCTATTTTCGGCTGAATTCTATCCACGCGGCTCAATTGCAATTCAAAGAACGGCTTGGATGTCGTGAATTTCCTGCCCACACAATGATCGACAGTTGACTCAACAAGTTCCAATCCCATGGGACTGTTAATAACCTCAATCGTAAAGATACTAACAGACAATCACACTCTGGATGACCGAAATCATCAAGGACACCACAGCACATTGAAGCAGTCAGAGACTCTGTTGTTAGCAGCCCACGCGAGTCTGTGCGTCGACGAAGTCAGGAGCTTGGAATGAACCGGGAGTCTGTGCGGAGAATTTTGATCGCAGATCCAGCTGCCCAACCTGGCGAGTCAGCCCCTTTGCGGCATGCAGCCTAGGCGTCCAGAGAGCAGACATTTATCCTTGTGCAACATGAACTAGTTCTTAAAGTTACGCAACGGAGAAGAAGCTCCAAGGAGACACCTGCAACAGCCTGCGTCCCAAAGTAAATACTGAATAATATTATAACAATATTTCATTAACTACTATAGTTATTTGTATCGCATGCTAATGTAATGTTTTTTAAACAATAATTATTATCTAAAAGTTAGTTTTTCTTGTTAAAAGGCATGTTACATGTTAAAATTGTGGTGTTTTGGGGACACTAAACACGGATTAAAATGGACTTTTATTAATTTTAATGGCCGCGGATGCTTTAAGTATTTTGCTTTAAGAGCTCCTAAGTCCAGGTAAAAATGTCATCTTAAATGTAGTTGGAAAAAAAAAAAATCATGCTAAAACTGGTTAAAACAATCCCTTTCAATGCAATATCTGTTCAATTGCCGACGTTCATTTTGCATCCTAAGCCCAGTCACACTCTGCACTGAGGTCCTAGGGCAACAAGCAGCACTCCCATAAAACAATATTCTAATATGAAATAGACAGTGATGACTAAGCAGCGTAGTGGTCTCATTATTGAGACTTCCTCCTCATATAAGCCTGTCTCTGCCTCACTTTCAGTATCCAAGACAACCACGGAAATAAACATAACCAGTCATTCAATTTGTATTTTAGTTTTGATCACTGTTTTTTATTCCTGTATTTTATGTCACTCTTGTGTTGTGTGTACAGTGATGGGGACTTACTTTAGCTGTTTATTCAGGTATAATTTTAATATAGGTTCCCATATACATGTCACGCGTTCGGCGCACTTGTTGCGCGGAGTTGCCACTTCGTGGATGCACACACTACCAGTCAGCAGGATTGCAGGTAAGAATACGTTTTAATATAATAAAACAAAAGAACACTGGTGCAAAAAAGGGGAAAAACAAAGCGCGTGCCAATGCACGGAAAGCTAATGCTAAAAACGTAGCATGGAAACAGAAAACATTAAACGACGTGCCACACGCACGTGAAGCTAAGGTGGAACTTAGCACAAAATAATCGAGGGCACAAGGATACAAAACGTGACGTGTTGCGAAAAGCAAGTAATGGACCGAGGACGAACTAAGGAACCAGGTGGGCTTAAATACACAAATAATTATTAGAAACAGGTGTGTGACAGGAGCCCGTGAGGAGGAAAACAATACGTTGCCATGGTGACTAACACAAACAAGGAAGTGCTCAAACAAAGATCGGCAGAGTCCAGAAACGAAACATGAACAAAGACATAAATAGGGCAAATCCATTAACGATCCGAGTCACGGATCGTGACACTACCCCCCCCCCCCAAGGGGCAGATCCCAGATGCCCCAAAAACCCCAAAGTACAAAGAACCCCCCCCCCACACAACAAGATAGTCCAAAAGAGAAGGGAGGGCGGAGGGAGGACTCGGTGGAGGGGTGGAAAGTCCCGTGTCCCGTATCCACCGAGGACACCACAGGCGGCGGCGGCGGGTGGGACGCCGCGGCCACAAAAGTCCAGGCGGGCGGGCCCGCAGAGGCCACATCCGTGGCTGACGAGGGCCAGGGCGCGTCCTGCGGGGAGGACGCCCTGGGAAGGGCCACCACCGTGGCCGGCGTGGGGGTGGAAGCACCCGCTGAGGAGGACGCCCGAGGTACGGCCACACCCCTGGAGGTGGAAGCGTCCTGCGAGGAGGACGACCTGGGCACGGCCACACCCACATCCGACGCGGAGGGAGATGCGCCCGGCGCGGTTCCGGACCTGATGCTCGGCGTGGACCCGGGCGCCGACATCGACGTCGACTCGGGCGTCGTATTGGACGTTGACTTGGACATCGTCTTGGACCCGGGCGTCGTTTTGGAGGCCGATTTGGACGTCGACTTGGACTTGGACGTCGGCTTGGAGGCCGGCTTGGAGGCCGGCTTGGACTCTGACTCGGACTCGGAGGCCGGCTTGCACCTGGACTCGGACTCGGAGGCCGGCTTGCACCTGGACTCGGACTCGGAGGCCGGCTTGCACCTGGACTCGGACTCGGAGGCCGGCTTGCACCTGGACTCGGACTCGGAGGCCGGCTTGCACCTGGACTCGGACTCGGAGGCCGGCTTGCACCTGGACTCGGACTCGGAGGCCGGCTTGCACCTGGACTTGGACTCGGAGGCCGGCATACACTTGGACCTTGAGGTCGAGCCCGGCGTGGTGCTGGCGTGGGAGGTTGTCGTGGTGCCGGCGTGGGAGGTTGGCGTGGTGCCGGCGTGGGAGGTTGGCGTGGTGCCGGCGTGGGAGGTTGGCGTGGTGCCGGTACTGGGATTAGTCTTAGCCGTGGACTTGGCGTTGGAGGTTGACGTGTTGCTGGCACTGGGGCAGGTGGCTTGTCTGTTGACGCGGGCGGAGCCAGCGGCAAGGCAGGCAGCAACCTCAATGGAAGGAGGTCCGCCTGTGCCACTGACACGCCATCAGCCTTGCCCCCCCCCCCCCAGGAAGCAGATTCCAGATGCCAGATGGAGTTGGTGGGGGGGGGGGTTTGTGCGAGCTTGGAGGCAGTCGAGGGCATGGGAGGGTGGGCGCTTGGAAGCCTGGGAGCTGGCCTTGTGCGTCGCACGCGTCCCTCAGGCAGATTTACAGCAGGTGCCGGGGAGGGAAAGCCACATGGAAAGCACCTGGCAGTCGCTGCTGAGGGGAAAGTCCTGCACTCCTTTTGTGCACTACCCTGCGCGGCGCCTGGTCGCCGCTGGAGTCCTCTCCTCCTGGGTGGTGTGACGTCACCGCGCGGCGTGCAGCGCGCTGAGGGGAATGTCGGGGTGGCTTGAGACTGGGAGCGAAAGCGTTCCTCCGCGTCCGCTATCCTCGCCATGAATAGCTCCCAGGCCACCACTGCTTCGGCTGGGAGATCCTCTTCCGGCAGCTCAATGTCGTCCTCGCTCTCCCATGGACAAGAGTCTGCTCGGAGCTCCCGGAAGATCTCCGATTTTTCCTCATCGGAGAGGAACACCTGTTCTTGCTGGGGCTGGAGGAGTGCGAAGTGGCTTTTGGCTCGGTCCATTCTGTCACGCGTTCGGCGCACTTGTTGCGCGGAGTTGCCACTTCGTGGATGCACACACTACCAGTCAGCAGGATTGCAGGTAAGAATACGTTTTAATATAATAAAACAAAAGAACACTGGTGCAAAAAAGGGGAAAAACAAAGCGCGTGCCAATGCACGGAAAGCTAATGCTAAAAATGTAGCAGGAAACAGAAAACATTAAACGACGTGCCACACGCACGTGAAGCTAAGGTGGAACTTAGCACAAAATAATCGAGGGCACAAGGATACAAAACGTGACGTGTTGCGAAAAGCAAGTAATGGACCGAGGACGAACTAAGGAACCAGGTGGGCTTAAATACACAAATAATTATTAGAAACAGGTGTGTGACAGGAGCCCGTGAGGAGGAACACAATACGTTGCCATGGTGACTAACACAAACAAGGAAGTACTCAAACAAGGATCGGCAGAGTCCAGAAACGAAACATGAACAAAGACATAAATGGGGCAAAACCATTAACGATCCGAGTCACGGATCGTGACAATACAGTACAGAAACCTGACTTACATTTTAGTCATAGGAAGGGTACATGGTCGTAAAGCAAGGACCACCTGTCCTCGGATTATAGAGAATATCCAGTATTTTTTGGGCAATTTTTTTTAACTTAAGTTCTACTCATTATTTTTTCATGTTTTCCATGACATACAAAAAATATTTATTTGCGCTGACCTTATAATTATAACAGAATAGTTTTACATACCTGTCAATATTTGTATGTTAAAATATAAAACATTTGCAAGGGAAAATAGAGGTGATTACGGTAATGAGTTAATTGTCATCAACAAATCGTTGTTAAATCAATCATTGAAGAAAAAAAAAAACATGCAAAATATTCATGTGTAATATAGTGTTTTGTTTTTTTTGCGAATATGTCATTTCTATTGCCTTTATGTCTATCCATTGGTCTCGTGTTGTTGATTTTTTTGAATCACATAACTAGCAAGCTGCCAGGCACAAACTAATAATGGTAAAAAAAAAACATAACAAAAGATTTCCTGGGAAAAATGGCAAAGTTGACAAGTACTGTATGTAGTTTTGTTGAATAACTTGTACAGTACATACAGAGTATCATAAACAATTAGAGCAGGGATTCTCAAACTGTGGTATGTGTACCACTTGTGGTAAGCGGGCTCCATCTGTTGGTGCGCCAAATAATTACTTGATTAAAGTACAATGTTTTATTTTTCTACATTCACACACAGTGTTACAGTTCAAAATGTGTGTAGTGTTAGATTGGGTAAAATTTTAAATACATTTGTTAAATAAAACCCTCTGCCTTGTTTTTAATGAATATATTTAGGCCTACTACGCTGCCATATCTTAATGTTGTTCTTTATAGTAGTGCTTGGAGAGCCACCTTTTTTCTGAGGTGGTACCTGGTGAAAAAAATATTGACAACCACAGAATGAAAGGATGCCTAGTGGTGTTTGCTGTGGTTGTCTACAACCAGAGATTTATAGTTGTGTTTGTTTTTAAGTCTAGTGTTCCCTCGCCACTTGACGCTTCACTTACTGCTGTCCTAGGGTCTGATTTACTAACATAAAAACACCACATGCTAAACAGCGTGTGCAATCGATAAAATAGTGTGTACTAGTTAGCGTGTTATGTGCAATTTATTAAAATTGCGTGTGTAATCGAAAAGTGGTGCATACCGCCTTGTTTAAATGAGGATTTTTTTGTGTACTATACGGGGCATCATCCCAGAGACTCCCTCATTTAGTGCATATTCATTTTATCTACCTGTGGCGTTTTGCTACAACTTTTTATGGGCATTATAGAAGCAGTTGTGCGGTGCATCCACTTTTTTTTCCCCTTTTTTAACCAATCTAGGTGCATGGGAGGGAGGCTGCACTTACTCCTCTCAAAACGGAAAAAGCATAATTAAAAAATGTTTTCTGGTAGAAGAAATATTTCAATAATATATATGTGAAAAAAACGAACGTCATTAAAAAAAAATACTGAAGGACACCAACACACATTAATCAAATGTCTTTTAATCAGCCCTCCAAGGGCGGTATAGCTTGGTTGGTAGAGTGGCCGTGCCAGCAACTTGAGGGTTACAGGTTCGATCCCCGCTTCCGCCATCCTAGTCACTGCCGTTGTGTCCTTGGGCAAGACACTTTACCCACCTGCACCCAGTGCCGCCCACACTGGTTTAAATGTGAAAATTAGATATTGGGTTTCACTATGTAAAGCGCTTTGAGTCACTAGAGAAAAAGTGCTATATAAATATAATTCACTTCACTTCACTAAGTCCTCTGGCATCTATACAATTACGAAATTATGTAGCTGTATTTTAATTTTTTTTGCTAGCGTCCAAAATGCTGACGCATGAACATAGAACGAAGAATTTTCTTCTCTGCAGCGCAATCGCTCATCTCGCAGCCGTGTATTGGACTTTCAGTTTGCTCGTCCTTCTGTTACTTGTTACACAAAACACACATTAGTGATTGCAAAACAGTGATGAGTGTGGATGAATCTCAGCAACAAAACTGGAAGAAGAAAAAAATAACTTCCAAGATGTTCAAAATTGATTGAAGTGATGTTTTGCCAACAGTCAATTTTATTTATGTTTGTTTATTTATTTCGGATTTTTAAGTTCATGATCTTTCCAATTATAATGATAAAAAAAATAAATCAATAAAACGAGACATCTAAGTTTACTGCGTTTGAAAATAATACTTTCCTTGTTATTATGATTAAATTAATGTTTAATATGGTCTTGAAATAATGCCGACAATAATACAGTTTATCGACAATCATTTTGGAAACAATATATCATCCAGCAAAATATGTTACAGGCCCAGGTCTATAAAATATTCATCCATCCATCCATCCACCCATTTTTTTGTACCGCTTATTGCCTTTGGGGTCGCTGGCGCCTATCTCAGCTACAATCGGGCGGAAGGCGGGGTACACCCTGGACAAGTCGCCACCTCATCGCAGGTAAAATATTCATATAAATCAAAAATTAAATACCGTCCCAACTTCGTAGAAATTAATCTACAATAGGGATGGGGATCCGGAACATCACCCCCATGATAATGAAGCAAACACTGTTTTAGTGTTTTCTCTTAATTCAATCCTGACAATGCAGATATCCATTAAAATGTTCAACACAGTGAATACTTTTCAAAATTCCTCTGCTGAACTTTTTTTTGGAAAGTTTCGGGGAAGTTTAGCTAACATTTCGTGTGCTTGCAAATGTAGCTGGCTATCAAATGAATGCAAATTTACTTAAATGCAACAAAGACTAAAGCAGAAATAATAGGCTCACCACCTAAACCCATTTTAACTTCAAAAACACCTTCCAAGCATTCTCCCCCTTATGTCACAAATAGGGTGTCTTCAAATAGAATCTTACAAAGGTTCTCAAAATGAGCGTGAAATGATTAACACAAAGGAGTCTTGAAGTTTCTAAAGTATTCTTTAGATCCCTTATACCAAAGGACAGGAAAAACCTTGGCATAGACGGCAGAGGTTTTTGTATGGTCAAAGATGGGGTGGACATGGATTAGCAATGAAGTCACCTTCACAGTCTTGAGGGGGGATAAACAGGACAAAACACCACCTGAGGGACTTTAATGCGTGGACACAGGGGATGAGCAAGCGTCCTCCTGAAAATATGCGTCTGCTTATCTAACCTTGCAGGGAGAAAGAGACTTTCTGAAAAGCTCAAGGACCTTTCCATGTCTGGTAGGAAAAATAAAACAGCTAGGTAAATGTATGAATTCGGATATAATATTTTGTATTTCTTTTTTTTTGTCATACGTCGTTGAGCCTGTCCATTACACTGATGGATTCGGATAAAAGGGGACATGTTTAAGATGGAGATGGATGACCAGTGCTGTGAGGCCTGCTATCCACAATTCCTCTTGCTCCTGCCAAACTATCAGCAAAGACTCTTACCCTTTTAGCTCCGAGACGGTTGCCATGGCAACTTAACTTCCTGAGCCCGGGGCCCTTATGAGCACTAACAAAGACAGCGGTCCTCCATGCTGGGAGCACCCATGCTCTTATTTTTATTTTCAAATAATGATGTCTTTTTTATTTATTTAACCTTACCATGTCAAAAATAAACTAAAAGTTGCACTGAGCATTTGTGGATAGAAGGGAGTGGAGAGAGAAGCGGGAAGAGGAAGAAGGGAGAAGGGAGAAATCAAGCGATGGCAGGCAGAAGAACAAGCGCTGAAGTACTTACTTCCCTGTTAATCCGAATCTACAGGGTGGCAAGGTTGAGGAAATGGGGAGGGGAGTAGAAAAAGAAGACATATATGCGAGTTAATGAGAGAAGCTTTTTTGGTAGAAATGTGATTATGAAAAATAATGTGAGGTGACATGTGAGAGTAAATGTTTTGCCAAGAGTTGGCTTTGTGCACACACACACACGTTTTGATTCTTCAATAAGTTGAAGTCCTCCCAATAGATCTGTTTTAATGACTCCAAAAAGATGGCGATAAACACGCCATGATGTTGACATCGCTTCATATGGCTAAATATACATTGTTCCCATTGTACATCATCTATGAACAGTATTTCCTCAAATAATGGCCTCCGTTGAACAGATATTGACACAATCAAATTGGTAACATCCCAAGAAAAACAAAAAAAATAGGTGGCTCACCACTAATTTCCTTTCCTCGAGCCATGTTTACACAAAGCGATACAGTTCAGCAACATAACAGCGAGACAAAGAGAACATTAAAGTGTGTGAGTTTTCCCTGCCCTTTTGTGGGTTCTTCCGAGGATGTCGTAGTCGTAATGGTTTGTACAGTCCTTTGAGACATTTGTGATTTAGGGCTATATAAACAAACATTGATGATTGAAAGGGCCCCTGTAATGCTGACAACATTGGCATTTATTTCATAGTTCTGGACCTAAAGGTCTACAAATAAACTCCTCCTCAAAATAGACACAGTAGTGATTTTAGGCTTGTTTTCTAATGAGTTTCACCATATTTTGTAATGCCCACGTGTAGCTCCAAAATGTGGGAGCGTCACCCACAGAAGACTGGTAGTAAAGTGGAACTTTGATTTACAAACCCCTCTATTTGCGAACCTTTCGGTTTACAAACATGCCTCTGTGCTTCATTCATTCATTCTGTGTGCCAGTGTGTGTGAGTACATATATACCGTATTTCCTTGAATAGCCGCCGGGGCGCTAATTAATTTAAAACCTCTTCCCACTCCTCCGCTTTTTCAAAGCATGCGGTAAAAGTAAGCAGGTGCTAATAATTTTAAAACCTCTTCTCATCCCTGCGCTTACCAATAGCATGCAGTATAAAATTGAGTGTGATAAAAAAAATATGTATATAAAAAATTATTCTGCGTCCGCGGCCCGGTTGTTGGGGACCACTGCTCTACAGCAGTGGTTCTCAAATGGGGGTACACGTGCCCCTGGGGGTACTTGAAGGTATGCGAAGGGGTACGTGAGATTTTTTTTTTTAAATATTCTAAAAATAGCAACAATTAGAAAAATCCTTTATAAATACATTTATTGAATAATACTTCAACAAAATATGAATGTAAGTTCAAAAACTGTGAAAAAAAAATGCAACATTCAGTGTTGACAGCTAGATTTTTTTGTGGACATGTTCCATAAATATTGATGTTAAAGATTTCTTTTTTTGTGAAGAAATGTTTAGAATGAAGTTGATGAATCCAGATGGATCTCTATTACAATCCCCAAAGAGGGCACTTTAAGTTGATGATTACTTCTATGTGTAGAAATATTTATTTATAATTGAATCACTTGTTTATTTTTCAACAAGTTTTTAGTTATTTTTATATCTTTTTTCCCAAATATTTCAAGAAAGACCACTACAACTGAGCAATATTTTGCACTGTTATACAATTTAATAAATCAGAAACTGATGACATATTTCTGTATTTTACTTCTTTATCTCTTTTATATTCAACCAAAAATGTTTTGTTCTGATTAGGAGGTACTCGAATTGAAAAAATGGTCACAGGGGGTATATCATTGAAAAAAGGTTGAGAACCACTGTTCTACAGCATATCATCGCGCCCACTTTTACACCATGCTGTCTGCGTGCCGGGCGGACGCATGCATTTCTCTGCTTCTTATACGAGATTGCAATGCATACTTGGTCAACAGCCATACCTTTTACACTGATGTTTGTGATATTAACAACTTTAAAACTCTTACTAATATGTGCCACACTCTGTGAACCCACACCAAACACATTTCTGGAGAGCATTGGCTCTGTGGCACATTATAGACGCAGCATAGGGATTACCCATAATGCCGTGCATCCGTGACTCTTGGCTATATTATACATGCGCCCCCAACCCCGCCCACTTAACCAACGCGGGGGGCTGGGTTTGGTGCCAGCGGGTGGATGCATTGGATTCTGGGTAGGTGTTGTGTTGCGTTTGTGGTGTGTTGCAGGGCCGATGTTCTCCAGAAGTGTGTTTGTCATCGTTTGATGTGGGTTCGCGGAGTGTGGCGCGTATTGGTAGGAGTGTTGTATGGGTGTGGAACAAGACCCCTGGTTTACACATAATAAAAGCAAAAAAAACTCCTCCCCTATTTAGAAAATGACGGCAGGGGAAGCGTCACTCGTGACGTCACGAATTTGACCCGGCGGTAAAAATAAGGATGCGCTTATTAACTTGGGGAGCGAGTGTTACCCGGCAGTAATTCAAGGCAAGCGCATATTACATGCCCGCCGGCTATTCAAAGAAATACGGTATATATATATATATATATATATATATATATATATATATATATATATATATATATATATATATATATATATATATATATATATATATATATATATATATATATGTATATATTATATATATACATATTAAATATATATATATATATATATATATATATATATATATATATATATATATATATATGTATATAAAATCAGTTCATGAATGAGTATGGCCATGAATGAGTACATCCGTTTGGCCACAGTGACTAATGGAGAAGTCTGATCTACAAAATTTTCAGGCAGCGTAACCCTTCCCCTTCGAGCTGTCCTGGATGAACTGAAATTATTTTTTCCAAGGATGAACTGAAATTATTTTTTCCAATCATTTTGGAACTTGCAAGCGTACTCGTCGTCGCCATGTCTCTCCTTCGTTCTTTTGCTTCGTCTCTGTTATGTTTTTGGACATTACTACTTATTGTAGTTTTGAAGCAATGCGTGATGAGAATCCAGATGTTGTGTGTCAGTGTATTAATGTGCCGGCTCGAATAAACACACGCTGAGAAATAGTTCCGTGCCTGCCTACTTTATGGGTTATAGATAAACCTATGGATAACGGAGACATATATAATAGTCTCCTTTTTAGGCGAGAGAAGACGCTAAAGGCAGTGCCTTTAAGGCACGCCCCCAATGTTGTTGTCTGGGTGGAAATCGGGAAAAATTGGGGAGAATCGTTGCCCCGGGAGATTTTCGGGATAGGCACTGAAATTCTGGAGTCTCCCGGGAAAATCGGGTAGGTTGGCAAGTATGGCAGTACAGTACAGTACAATACACACAAGGTGGACCCTCTACATTACATCCTGTTTACACAGTCCATTACTTGGTTCTCCAGCATGTGTTTCTTTTCTTGCCATTTTGTCTCGCAAAATGTGTCTATTTTGCTCAACTCAATGTGGGTTCAAAAAAGTCAACAAACCAGCCTGGAAAGAGGGAGGGATACGCTGTGGACTTAAACTTATAGAGGAGAGAGAACTTAACACACACTTCACATCCGTTGTCCATCATTTGCAGAAAGCAAGGTAAAAAGGATTTTACGTCTTGACTTTTTTTTTTTTATTATATAGTTTTTGAGAGCACCAAAGACACTTTTTCACATTCACACACATTATAGTGTCTTCAAAGTGTGCATTATTTTACTAAAATATGGGGCACTATGCTTCAGTATATGAACTTTTTGATTTACGAACAATGTTAAAGAACCAATTAAATTCATAAATCGAGGTCATAGTGTATGTGTTGTTGTAGCATCTTCATCCCGAAGCTTGTTATTTTCATGCCGACTTCAAAATATCCACACAAGGATAGAGAGGCTGAGTCAGAAGCTGCATAAAAAATATTTTGTCTATTATTATTTCTACAAGTTTTGACCACTTTACATTGACGTTCAGAAAGCAGAGAAGAAGAAGGGACGTTGCTAGTGTTGTAATGTTGTCCTCTTCTACTGATAGTTTATTGCTAGACATGCATCTTAAATTGAGGTGAAATGTGCTTGAGAAAATGCATAAGTAACTTTATTGATCTTTGGGAAAATGGCCATACCAGTTATCTTTTAAAATGTAATGAAAAGTATTACAAATGTCATTTACTGCTTAAGATACTACTCATGACAGGGAGACACTGAAGATACAGAAACATAGCCTATGATGTCTGAATATTATCATACTCTAATAATATAATGTTAACCATATCAGTTTTGAAGTAATCATGGATGACAGAAACATGAAAATAAGTGATCAAAATAATAATTTACATGCCTTACATGCAGGGACGGCGTGGTGCAGTTGCCAGAGTGTCCATGCGCAACCCGAGGGTCCCCGGTTCACTCCCCACCTAGTACTGACTTATTCACGTCCGTTGTGTCCTGAGCAAGACACTTCACCCTTGCTCCTAATGGGTGATGGTTAGCGCCTTGCAAGGCAGCTTCCTCTATCAGTGTGTGAATATGTGTGTGAATGGGTGAATGTGGAAGTAGTGTCAAAGCGCTTTGAGTACTTTGAAGGTAGAAAAGCGCTATACAAATGCAACCCATTTACCATTTATCCATACTGTTTACGCGAGGAAATGGGCTCCAGTTCTGTAGGTCAGTGGTCCCCAACCACCGGACCGCGGCCCGGTACCGGGCTGTGGCCCGATTGGTACCGGGCCGCAGAAGAATTTTTTATTTAAAAAAAAAAAATAATAATAATAATAATATTTTTTATTTTTTTTATTTTTTTATTAAATCAACATAAAAAACACAATATACACTTAAAAATAGTGCACCAACCACAAAAAACTCCCTTTTTCATGACAAAAACATCCCTTTTTCATGACAAAGAAGAAAGAAAAAAAAAGGACACCCCCCCGGGCCGCGGGACAAATTATTAAGCGTTGACCGGTCCGCGGATACAAAAAGGTTGGGCACCACTGCTGTAGATGACATCACACCAAGAGGGGTAAATTACAATTAATTATCTACCGATTACTGAAAAACTAATTAATATTATGGAAAATTAATGCCGATTCAATTTCAGGGGCAAAAAATATGTTACTATAATTCCGGTCATCGGGACACTGTGGGTCCTTTATTAGTGAATTCTGCAAAAATATAGCGAACATGTAAGAGTCCTCCTACCATAAAACACTGGACAACAGCATGTCTATCTTCACCCTTACACACGCATTGGTATGAATAGGGCCTGATAGCACACGCAAAGCTGATCTACTAAACGGATTGATCTACAAAGTGGATTGAGTCTGTTAAGTGAGCAGAATAAGACGTTCAATCTATTTTGCGTCTCTGTCTTCATTTATTTGCAAAATATATGCTGATCATCAAAACGCCAACAGTATTGAGAGAAGAAATTGCAAATATGATTCTTTTGCCCGAGCAATGTGATTTATCAACACCCATCACTGTTTTGCGAGCACTATTTTTGTTGTATTCAGAATGTGTAATAAGGACGTGCAAACTGGTCAGTGCTCATGCTGCAAAGACAGACGATGGATCCTCTGTCCTACGTGTGTGTGTCAACATTTTGGACTAACAAGAGATAAAAAAAAAATATTAGACATATTGTCTATTCAGCAACATCATTTTATAAGTGTGTAGCTGCTAAGGGACTTAAGGGGCTGATTAAAACAAATTCAATTGATGTGCTTTGGTGTCCTTTAGTATTGTTAATGCCATTGTTTTCACATAGAATATATATCATTAAAATATTTAAGTATGCATTTTTCTGCATCTTGAGTGGAGTAATTAAGTGCAGCTTATCTTCAACGAGCGCACCTTGGGTGGGAAAAAAAAAAGTGATTTCATTGTGGATTTACTGCAGAACGCTGCAAGTAGGAGCATGACAACATGAATGTGCAGTAAATGAGTGTATCTATGGTCCATCCATCCATCCATTTTCTACCGCTTATTCCCTTTCGGGGTCGCGGGGGGCGCTGGCGCCTATCTCAGCTACAATCGGGCGGAAGGCGGGGTACACCCTGGACAAGTCACCACCTCATCGCAGGGCCAACACAGATAGACAGACAACACTCACACTCACATTCACACACTAGGGCCAATTTAGTGTTGCCAATCAACCTATCCCCAGGTGCATGTCTTTGGAGGTGGGAGGAAGCCGGTGTACCCGGAGGGAACCCACGCATTCACGGGGAGAACATGCAAACCCCACACAGGAAGATCCCGAGCCTGGATTTGAACCCAGGACTACAGGACTTTCGTATTGTGAGGCAGATGCACTAACCCCTCTTCCACCGTGAAGCCGTGTATCTATGGTGATACCCTGTATTATACACGCAAAATCCTCATTTAAAAAAAGCGGTCTGCACCACTTTACAATTAACCCCGCAGTTTTAGTAAATCGCATGCAACATGCCCAATAATAGTACATGCTATTTCATATATTGTACACGGTGTTTAGCGCGTGATATTTGGGTTTGAGTAAATCAGGTTCAAAGAGCTGTGACGAGATCTTGTGTCACAATATTTCAGTCATGCATGCAAAGCCATAAAACATTTTAGAATTTAAAAAAAAATTCTTGATTTGTGACTCAGGAACCATAATTTTAGGGCTAAAGAGGCAAGGCAATTTTAATTATAGAGCACACTTCATACACACGGCAATTAAAAGTCCTTCACAGAACAAATTCATAATTACATTTAAAACAAATAAAATAAAATAGTGTAGATGAAATAATTTCAATTGTCATTTGTAAAATTAAATAAAACTACATCAGCTTGGATTTCAACATTGCCAATGTTGAAACGCAGCCTCGTCATGTTTCGTCCTGACTTTGGGCACCTGCAGGAGACCAGTCTTTCAGGTTCTCAGGGCTTGAGATGGTTCATATAGCGTTCACCTAAACATAGGCCGTCCCCACTTAATTTTTGGTAAAAATTTGTTGTGTACATATATTGGCCACGTACGTCTACGTCTAAACATTGGAACATGAAATACTTTGACGGATGCTTTTATTCATTCAGAAATATATCAAAAGACGTGCCTTGTAACAGGGCATACAGTAGAAGTCATTGAGCACGTCCCTTATTCTCCGGCCTCCACCCGTTAGTGGTGATGGATGTCCGTTATAGGCATAAACTGTTTTTTGTTTTTTTTATTGGCTGGGTCGATTGTCTTCGGCTTTGGGGTTGTGTTGTGTGCATTTTGTAGTGTCTTTGCCATAATAAGTGTGAGTCCATAATGCAGTAAATGGCTGACTGAATGTTTGTGTGAGTGTTTGATTTAATGTGAATTATTTCATTGGTTCACTGTGACCATTTTTTATTGGTTAAATTTATTTGCAGCATGTAAAGCTTGTCAACCTAGAAAATACGTAAATTCGCCGCAGCGGTGCATAAAACAGCAGCTTATAGTCTGGAAATGATGGAAAATCTAAATATCTGTTTGTCTGGTCAAATATTTTGTCTTCTTCAAAATACCGGTAAATTACTGTGTGTACGATATTGAGTGTCATCTCATCTCGGGAGTGAAGCGTATTGTTGTTGTATTCAGTAAAAGGCAATTATTTGAGGAAATACAAATTTTAATAGTGTTTCTCAAATTATAAAATAATGTGACTGATGAAAACAAAACACCAGTTAAAATTCATGAAGCAGCAAGTGCACACTCTATCCATCATTAAGCCATTTAAATGATGTGCTTACGGACTTTGGAATGGTTTTCAGGTTTGATGTGTTACATGGGGAAATGCTGTGCTTTCACAGGACCATTGAAATAGATAGAGGCTCATTAGTTAATAGTAATTACAAAAACAGCAATTGTGCATGTGCAGTAACATTCATGATATCGGTTCAGCCAAAGTGAGCCTTCAGCTGTGCCTCTGTCGACGCAAAGAAATGCAACACAGCAGGAGCCATGACATATTGAACTGCACTTTCTTTTTTTTAGAGGAGGAGGAGCAGGCTGTCAAACGTATGCACAAGTCTGCACCTCTTCCTTAAGCAAAGCCCTCCAAATCAAGCAAAGGCTCAGGCATTAAATGACAGAAAGAGAGAAAGTATGCGGCTCCTTGTCACCTTTGTTTTAAAAGCTATACCGACTCGCTCAGACGAATTAAATATTTTCTATACAATATAATTACGGCAAGTAGATTAGCGCTATTCATTTTGTTGTATTGGCCTTGTCAGGCTACATCTTTCTAGCTAGACTGCATCCATGGTAACAAAAGTTCTGCCTTTCTTGTATATATATATACTCCATAAAGCATTTCGCCAGCAGCTAGGATTCGAAAGAAAAAATTTAATAAAACCCTGCAGCGGCTAGCTTTCACTTGATATGATTTGTTATGAAAGGTTAATCCAATCAAAATCAAACGGGACCCCCGTGCATAGCTTTATCATTCTGAAAAATGCTATTCCTTTTAAGGACTTTGACAGAAACAGGATACTGCTTTTTTCAACCTTTCACAGAAAGGGTTGCTTTGGGTACGGGGGGGGGGGGATCTGCCTGCCTTAGCTCCTCACAAGGCACCGTATCGAGTTCCAGTGTGAGGCGTGCAAAATAAATCTTGTGAGACAAAGAATCAGATTGCCACACTTGCCTTGACATAACTCAACAAATCCACAGCAGAGACAAGCACACATTTCTATCTTTAGCTGAGAGATACAACTATATTTTCCAACATTTCATGTTTTTTTGTGTGATTATGAATGATAACACGTATGAAAGACAACATGTAAAATCCATTTAGCTGATTCTAATGACAGGTGAATATTACTGTGAAACGTGAGGCGTGGAAAAACACTCAAGGTTAACAATGGAGAGGATCATTACCCATCCCTGATTTCCGATCCCCACCACGCCCATCTACAGATTGAATAACATCAATCAAGTCAGTCATTTGGAGAGATTACAAAAGAGGTTCATCTCCTCTGCCACGTATTAAATGCAGTTACTCTGCCGCGTTTTAATAAAATTGAAAGCTGACATGGGGTCGGCGGTACAGGGTTCGACACGCATTGACATGTGTCATGAACACAACTCAATAACATTGTTCCACTGGATGAAAGCTTCCAGGTTAAAGTGGGCCAGCAGACTGATTGGCTTAAAGGACAAATATTCGCTCCTTGTAGCTCCTGTTAAAAACAAAAGAGAATGAAACTTACGTCGATGTAGTTGGCATTGATGTAGTCGGAATTAGGGTCTCCCAGGAGAGGGTTGAGCTTGACTCGGTGGCGATCATCTGAACAAAAAAACGGAAGCATGTTGAAGTATTTGAATTCCTGCTTTATAGTAAAATTACTTACATCCCAATAAGGTGTCATGTCGTCCCTTAGTTTTGTCTTTCTTCTTTGTAGTGCAGTCCCAGCCATCAAAGAAGCTCTAGACACAGGCAAAAAAAAACCACTTATTACACATTTCAGAAGCAGTCTCTGTCCATTAACTTCCTTTTTTCAATGTAATGGAAATAAGACATTTCATTTCTGACGCACGATTGAGTTATAGTTCAAGAACGACTAGATGTTGTGGAGAGGTTTGCTGTTTCATGAATGCTATGCAATAAAAACAGAACAGGGCAAAGAGCATACACCTGCACTCAAACTTGTGATGTGTTGTATACAGTGGGGCAAAAGAATATTTAGTCAGCCTCCGATTGTGCAAGTTCTCCCACTTAAAATGATGACAGAGGTCTGTAAATTTCATCATAGGTACACTTCAACTGTGAGAGACAGAATGTGAAAAAAAAATCCAGGAATTCACATTGTAGGAATTTTAAAGAATTTATTTGTAAATTATGTTGGAAAATAAGTAATTGGTCAACCATTCAAAGCTCTCACTGATGGAAGGAGGTTTTGGCTCAAAATCTCACGATTCATGGCCCCATTCACTCTTTCCTTAACACGGATCATCGTCCTGTCCCCTTAGCAGAAAAACAGCCCCAAACCATGATGTTTCCACACTCATGCTTCACAGTAGGAATAGTGCTCTTGGGATGCAACTCAGTATTCTTCTTCCTCCAAACACGACGAGTTGAGTTTATACCAAAATGGATACATGGTTGATACAGCAGAGGATTGGTAGAATGTCATGTGGTCAGATGAAACCAAAATAGAACTTTTTGGTATAAACTCAACTCGTCGTGTTTGGAGGAAGAAGAATACTGAGTTGCATCCCAAGAGCACCATACCTACTGTGAAGCATGGGGGTGGAAACATCATGATTTGGGGCTGTTTTTATGCTAAGGGGACAGGACGATTGATCCATGTTAAGGAAAGAATGAATGGGGCCATGTATCGTGAGATTTTGAGCCGAAACCTCCTTCCATCAGTGAGAGATTTGAATGGTTGACCAAATACTTATTTTCCACCATAATTTACAAATACATTCTTTAAAATTCTTACAATGTGAATTCCTGGATTCCGTCTCTCACAGTTGAAGTGTGCCTATGATGAAAATTACAGACCTCTGTCATCATTTTAAGTGGGAGAACTTGCAGAATCGGTGGCTGACTAAATACTTTTTTGCCCCACTGTATAACTTGGATTATATATATTGTACATCAGCAGCACTTCACAATTTGTTATGTTCTTCCAAAATGGAATACATTTGCCCCCAAAATTCGACAGCCGATACCCTTCATGACAATGTGAAAATGTTTAGTTTTTTTAATTTAGCAACTTTTTTTTTAAACATAATAAGATGTAAAATAAGGATGCAATTATTTTAAAATCTTACGGTACAGTATTATAGTAGTACACCCACCGTACGATATTTTTGTGATATATGTCCAAAAAAAAGGACTTAAAAATAGTGTCTAAAATGAAGTGCCACAATTGTTTAGGATAAACACACTTACCTTAACTGAACTTTAACTGGCCTAATGGTTAGAGTCTAATGGTTAGAGTGTCCGCCCTGATATCGGTAGGTTGGGAGTTCAAACCCCGGCCGAGTCATACCAAAAGACTATAAAAACATGGGACCCATTGCCTCCCTGCTTAAAGTTAAAAGTTAAAGTACCAATGATTGTCACACACACTCCTGGTGTGGCAAAATTATTCTCTGCATTTGACCCATCACCCTTGATCACCCCCTGGGAGCTGAGGGGAGCAGTGGGCAGCAGAGGTGCCGCGCCCGGGAATCATTGTTGGTGATTTAACCCCCAATTCCAACTCCTTGATGCTGAGTGCCAAGCAGGGAGGTAATGAGTCTTGGCACTCAGCATCAAGGGTTGGATTTGGGGGTTAAATCACCATAAATGATTCCCGGGCACGGCACCGCTGCTGCCCACTGCTCCCCTCAGCTCCCAGGGGGTGATCAAGGGTGATGGGTCACATGCAGAGAACACATTTCATCACACCTAGTGTGTGTGTGACAATCATTGTGACTTTAACTTTAGCATAATGCGAATATGTTATAATAAGTATTATAAGTGCAAAGAATTGTGTGGGAACATCTACCGTGCCTCTCAACTTTTAAGTTTTGAGTCCTCCTACAGTGGACATTTTTATATCCGTTATGAAAACGCAGTTTTTCAGGAAAGCTAACTCACATTTTAACTTAACCATCCATCTATCCATCCATTTCCTACCGCTTATTCCCTATGGGCACACATACTGTATCTTCGGGCAGTTCCTCTTTGCAGCACCTTTCAAGCTCCATCAGGTTGGATGGCAGGCGTTGGTTTTCATTCTCGATGTCTCTGTACATTGCTTTATTCATCTTTCTCTCTATTCTGACTAGTCTCCCAAGATAGGTTTGTCAAGCTTGTGGCGTCGTATTCAAAAAAACTTGAGGCTGTAATTGCTACCAATGTTGCATTGACAAAGTAATGAGCAAAGGCTGTGAATATTAATGTGCATGTGATTTTTTTTAGTCTGAATAGTTTTGCAAGATTTAAAAAATACATATATTCATAATGTCATTACAGGGTGTTTTCCTATATAATTCTGACTGTAAAAATGTATTTATTGCATTTTAATACAAAATGTGGAAAACATAAATCACTGTGAATATTTGCTTGATGCACTGTATATAAACTATATATCCATCCATCTGGCTCATCTTAAACACAATTAAACTTTCAACAAATGTGACTAAGGCACTCACAAAATATGTTTGACATATTATTCTAGTCAGTCCCTCAAGGATTTCACAAGTTTTTTTATAAGTATTGCAGCCAAAAATATCTGAATTTATGGCAGTTTTTCCAGAATGTTGCGACAAAAGGTTTGGCAATGTTTTTGGGCTTATTTTTTTTCCCAATAAGATTGAATCAATTTGTGATTTGATGCATTTTTTAAAATCAATGTTCTAAACTTTACTTAAAAAAACACAGGGTTTCAACAAAAATGTAATAAATACTGTATCAATGTTTTACTCATTTAATACCGAAAATACTTAATACAAATTAAATTTTCACTGTCAACATATTACACTGTTTTAATACAATACAACCAATAATAATATTGATTAATTATAACTACGGGAAAACACACAAACAAAGACTTCCTTGTTTTTGTTGTCTGATCTGTCGTCCACATGTTACAGACATTCTCTGTGTATGTTTTCCGCTTTGTTTATCTTAAACATTCATTTATGTTCCAATACATGTACTCCTGCACGATACGAGCATTTGTGAACTGTTGAGAGCAATCTATAGTAGTAATTTTTGGTTCTAAAAGAGAGACAATGAGAGATTATCAGCACACATCAATACCTCTAACATGTAAATGTCGCCTCTACGCTAGGTCAGCATTGCAATATGTTCTCAATTGTCTTACCTTGGATAATATAAGGTTAAATGAATATATAAATGCATGTAATCGAGGAAGTAAATGTTTATATACTACATTAACAAGAAGGCTTGGCATCGTAGACAGGAACAGGAAGTAGGTCCAAAGTAGGATGACACTTGTGCCATTTGTGCAATAAAACGTAAATATACTGTTACACATTGTTGTTCCTGCCATACTTGTCAACCCTCCCGGATTTTACGGGAGACTCCCGAAATTCAGCGCCTCTCCCGAAAACTTCCCGGAAGAAATGTTATCCCGGAAATCTCCCGAAATTCACGCCCCCTCCAGCTCCATGCGGACATGAGTGGGGACAGCCTGTTTTCACGTCCGCTTTCCTGTTATATAAACAGCTTGCCTGCCCAATCACGTTACATCTACGGATTTTTAATAAAAAACTGCACACACAAGAAGACAAAGCAGAAGAACGAGGAAGTTACAGCCATGGCGACGCCGTCTGTAATAGAGTGATTCTATGTTATCTGTTGCCATTTCCTGGTGAATGTTGGCTATAGCGTTATGGGGTTGCTTTTTGATTGGCCAACGATTTACGTGGTGTTGTGCACCTCACGGCAAGTGACTCTCACCAGTACCAAATGGCAGAACAAAAGTTACTGAAATAGTGAAAGGTAAGTGTTGTTGTTTTTTTAAATAACCAGCAAGCACAGTACAGTTAGTAGAACAACTGTGTTTTTATTACTGTGTATTTGATAGGTGCCATCTGAAATTCAACTATTTCTTTTATTTATGTATATAGTAAAATAAATATATATAGCTGGAAGTCATTGAAAGTCAAGTATTTAATATATATATATATATATAAATATATATATATATATATATATATATATATATGTATATATATATATATATATATATATACATATATATATTTATATGTGTGGGAAAAATCACAAGACTACTTCATCTCTACAGAACTGTTTCATAAGGGGTTCCCTCAATCATCAGGAGATTTTAATAGAAGCATTCACATACAATGGTTTATATACCCCTCATGAAACAGTTCCGTAGAGATGAAGTAGTCTTGTGATTTTTCCCACACGTACATATTGCGCTCTACCACGGTATCGAGCACTATTCTCTGGATAAGACATATATATATGAAATATATATGAAATACTCGAGTTGGTGAATTATACTCATCCCCTCTTAATCACGCCCCCCGCCCAAACCACGCCCCCAACTACTCCTCCTCCCCACCCCCGATCAAACCTCCACCCCCCACCTCCCGAAATCGGAGCTCTCAAGGTTGGCAAGTATGGTTCTTGCGTTGTCCAAAAAGGCAACAAACACAAGTTTTAAATAAACAGTTGATATTTTTTGACAAATTTGATTGGCAAAAATAACAGTGATAAGGCCAAAATGTGTCAGTTTTGATAACTTTCAACATCCAGCGGTCTATTCATCTATCTACTGTATCTCAATGTGTACTGCTGTTATATTCCTCATCTCTTTCCCAGAGGCAATCATCAAACTGTAAAAAAAAAAAAAAAACAGTGATAGAAACGACAGGCAGACCAATTGGTGCTTGGAATCACTCTAAAAGTTCAATATGGATCCTGTATAAAAGGCTGAAATCATTTAAACAAGTGGAGTGTTTTTTTTAGGCCACAAGTTGTATTTCTCAGCTCAAACCTACGTTGCAGCAATAAGCATGCAAGGCTTACTACCTACACTCTTCACAATGCAAGAACATCTTTGCTCTTGAAAATGGAGCAGGCACTAAACCTTTTAACAGGCCATATGTGTTGCAAGTTCTTCCACTTGTCGTCTATCGCTCAAGCGTTCACCATGGGGGGCTAAAATTCCCTCTACAAATAACCTCCTCGGAATAATGCACAGAGACACACATGCATACTTGGGGACCGGTAAACCCCGTGTGGATTTTAGCAACTAAGGGAATTCGATGAAACTCTGCCAAAGTCTTCATGCTGAGCAGGGGATTACAATGCAGTTCTCCCCACAAGAGAGCCAACAAGCATCCAAATCCTGCATGGATTAGACCCTCCTCCTCACTTGTTCCATGTGCTGCCTTCTCTTTGAATTCCCCCATCTCTTTACCTCTCTACTTCAGCATATCTCTTGTGGTTCTTACTTCCGCTCTTGAATTTTGACATCAGACCTCTAAGCTATTTGTTTTTTCTGCTATAATCGCTACTCAGCCAAAAGAGGAGCAGGGAGAGGAAAAACAAAAGGTGAGGGCGGAGTGGTATTTTGAAGGAAAGCGAAGCACCACAAAAACATGGAATATTGATTAAGCAGCCTTGCTGGCAGGGATCAGTGGTGTGGGCTGGTTAGGAGGAGCAATTAAAATGAGATGAAATAAAAACACAGACACAGACAGGCTTTCTGTGGCCCAATACAAAATTGTGTTTGTGGCCCCATTTTATTAGACACCTGAAGGGCCCACATCCCACACTAAACCTTACGTCACCACCCCCACATTCACACAATAACAAACTTTACTCTATAGTTTAAAGTAGAGATTATCTGATTCATGTAGGATAATCTTTGATGGATAATATTTATAATTTAAAAAAATGTAACGGCCCGGGCGCATTCCAATGCAAATTCATCTTTGCGCATTGCTGAGCGCACCTGCACGCGCCATTCCTGCAGAAGTGCACAGTTGCACTTAATCAGCACTCATCACACCTGTCGCTGATGAGCTTCTTGGGCTTCTTAAGCCAGTGAAGACCAGCGTTCTGTAGTTTCCTGTGTTGTACAGTAAGTAAGCCAACTAGTATCAAGCTCTATGCTCTCCCAATCTGTTTTTCTCCTCCTCCGTGTTCATTGTGCGTTGTCCTGTGTCATGTCGTTCCAGGAGCATTTCCTCCATTCCCGCATTACGAGCTGTGTGTCTCGTCTCCCAGTATTTCCTCTGGTTCCCTGGCTGCCTCTTGGATCTCGACGTCCTGCCTGGACACGGACTCTGACGCCTCGCTGTTGCCCCTGACTTCCTGCCTGTCTAAAAAAAAACGTTGAGCCTGCATTGCCCCACTTGGTCTTCCGCCTCTTGATCAACACTACCGGTAACACTCAACAGCTAATCACCACACATAGTCACACACCCAGGGGCGGTTCTAGGCATGCTTATATGAGGGGGCAGTCAGAAATGTGAAGGGGGCATCATGTGTACACATCATGCTCCAGCACTTTTTTTTTGTGCTTATAGTAACGATGCTTTCTTCATTGAAATGGGTCTTTAGCTATGTGTCCAACCCCAACCTGGAGTAGTGGATTGCACTTTGTCAGGCCTCTACCTTCAGACCTGTCCAACTTGGGTTTCCCACCTGAAAACTAAGCTCCTGCTGGTATAGCTCTTACGGTCACTGAGGCACGCAAACCCCCTGACCACAATAAGGTGGCAATCCCTCAGGAGGGGAAACTGAAAAAAAAATGAATAAAATAAAATAAAACATCCTTCATCCAGATTTTATCAACCAACAACATAACATTTATCCTAACTGGATGGCCTAACTCTCAAACAAATTTTGACCCAAAGTAGGACTTCACACACTACAGTCGATATTTACAAAACTGAAAGGTAGTCTGATGAATAATGATAAAAAAGAATCTCAAACTAATTTATAAAACAAAACATGGGCACTCGTCTGGGAACAAAATTCATTCACTCCAATGTGTGTGTGTTGCCCACTTGCTTGTAAATTGATGAAAACGGCAGTGTTTTTGTTTTTAGGTGTCTTGGTCATATCGAATGAAACTTATAATTTGTTTATTACAAAATGTAGATCGGAACATTAAAAGTTGACTATGTAGAATTACAAGAAAAACAACAGAAAAAGAATTCCAGCAGTCGATTGCCAGACCGTTGCTAAGTAAAACGGGCCGTTGCTAGGGACTCCGCTCTGAACAGAGGACAGCAGAGGAGGACTGCTAAGCAGGATATATACCTTATGTTTAATTTTTACCCTCATTAACAGCATCATAAATGACTTGTAGCTTGTTACAGTGACAGTGGAGGCTCTGTGCCTTCCAAACCACTGCTGCTCAGAGCGTCCGCTGTCACTGCTCTCTCCAAGTTGTAAAAAAAAAAAATGGAACTCCTTAGAAACGAAAGTCCGCGACGATAAACGTGTTTATGACAGATAAGACTACACAAGTATACCCATCCTAACAAGTATATGATAAATGTAAACAACTTTTCCTTTTCTTTTACTTTCATACTGCAACAGTGATTGGATGTTTACTGAGGGCTGAGGGGTGTGTGCGGGTGTGTGTCTGCTGCGCAGCCTGTGGAATGTTGAATACACGCACAGCGGAGGGAGAGATGAGAGGGAAGCCGACACTACTATATCGTGTGTGTCCCTTTTTCGGCAGATTTTTCCGCTAGTGCAGATAATTTTGTCAACTTATAATGTAGTAATTTTGTAAGTTTATTCAAATTTGCTTTCTCAAATTTTGATTTGAGGGGGCAAGATATTTATTTAAGGGGGCTCTGCCCCCTCTTGCCCCTGCGTAGAGCCGGCCATGCACACACCACACATATTTGGTTTAGTTTCAGACTTCATTTATTGTTTATATATTTTGTGAATATATGTAAATAAACCTAAAGCTAAAACGATGTCCCTGCTGTCTGTACCGTCTCTTTCCTAATGTACACGTAACAAAAAATACATATCTGTCATTATTATAAGTACTGCTACTGGGGGTTAAGCCTCCCTGGTCTTAAAAAACCTAGTGACACCTCTGTTTAATCAAGGCTCCTTGAACGCACCACATCTACAGTATGTGCTATGAGATGCAAAAGTGAAACGTAAACATAGATTTGTCCGATACTGCCACAAATAAGATTTATTATATTATTAATTTTCTTCCATCAGCTCATTCTGGATCCCAAATTATTATACAGTATATAAGCTTTACCAACGTTATAGTGTCAGTGTTGAGTGAACAGTGAAGTAATCCATGCAGGGCTTGGCCACTAAGGTCTTTAGAGGTTAAGGCAACAACATTCAATATAATTGAAGCGTATGATTTGAAATCTTGATTTAACTTTTACTAACTCAGAGGTGACGCAGCAGCTCTACCGGCTCAATATGTCTATAAAGCAATTTAAGCTAGTTACCTTTCTGTAACCACGGCGTCGCTAAAAATAGTTTTGTCTGCATTCGTGCTTATAATACCAATATAACAAGTTCCTGGGGGAGTAGATAACTGACAATATAACCTGGTCCCTACACACCGAAATTCTTGGAAAAAGAGCTCAGCAGCCCATGCACTTTTTGCGTCGGATGACAAGAGCACAGCTCCCTCCCCCCATTCTCACCACGTTCTACAGAGGCACTGTAGAGAGCCTGCTGACCAACTTCATCTGTCTGGACTGGAACCTGCAGTGCCTCAGACTGGAAGTCTCTCCAGAGAGTGGTGGGGACAGCAGAAAAGATCATCAGGACTTCTCTTCCTTCTATCCAGGAGATCGCAAAAAGCCGCTGCCTGACCAAGCCTCAGAAAATCTGCAAAGACTCCTCCGCCAGGACTGTTTTCACTGCTGGACTCTAGAAAGACGTCCGCGGCCTCCGAAGCAGAACCACCAGGTTCTGTAACAGCTTCTTCCCTCTTGCCGTAAGACTCTTCAAAGCATGATAATTATCCCATCAATTCCCCCAAAGATAGATTAACTCACTGGAATAAAAAGACGATATAACATACATCCATAAACCTGAATGGATATGAAAAAGTGCAATATATTTATCTGTACAGTAATCTATTTATTTATATACGCACCTTATTGCTTTTTTATCCTGAACTACCATTAGCTAATGCAACAATATTTCGTTCTTATCTAAACTGTAAATTTTAAATTTGAATGACAATAAAAAGCAAGTTTAAGTCTAATATGGCTAATTTCTGGTTTATATTCAGGTCAGACGGTGTAAATGGAGTACTGTTGGCGGTTTTCGGATATCTTTAGTGGGCGTTATGGGTAGAATAGTGTACTCGCATTATTTGCATTGTAGGCTACCTCGTACTTTACAGATTTTACGAATTAGAACGCACAAAAAAAGAAAAATGGGTGTTTTTGTCTTACATAGGAATTGCAAATTATGGTTAAAATTTAAAAAAAAAAGCTGCAGTTCCTCTTTAAATGAAAGAAAAACATATTTAAATCTTTACAAAAGCTAAGGTAATGATAATGTGTTTAAACTAAGGACAAAGACGAAATACAGTCCTTAGGTTTGCCCCAATGCGCACTTTTGTTCGATTCATTGAGTTCTTTCACCTAAGCAACATTCCCACAAGATTGGGGTTATGTTACATTACAGAAGAACACAATTCTCTTGCCTGGATAACTGTATTTGATCACAGGACAATGTTGTTTCCCCCACTAATTATAGTGTTGTGATCAGAGGTGGATAGTAACGCGCTACATTTACTCCGTTACATCTACTTGGGTAACATTTGGGATAAATTGTACTTCTAAGAGTAGTTTTAACACAACATACTTTTACTTTTACTTGAGTATATATATAAAGAAGAAACGCTACTTTTACTCCGCTCCATTTATCTACATTCAGCTCGTTACTCGCTACTGATTTTTATCGATCTGTTAATGCACGCTTTGTTTGTTTGCTTTGTCAGACAGACTTTCAAAGTAGGATCTACCACATGCCTGCGTTTCCCCACCAAATGCAGTCACTGGTGACGTTTGAATTCGTTTCACCAATCAAATGCAGTTACTGGTGACGTTTGACTCCGTTTCACCAATCAAATGGAGCCAGGCGGTCACATGATTAACTGCACACTTTTTTTAATTTTTTTTAATTTTATAAACCTTTATTTATAAATTTCAACATTTACAAACAGTTGAAAATAATAATCAAACTAAGTACAAAAACAGTACAAAAACCGTACAAAAACGCACCAGGCGGTTGTAAATTCAAAGTAACTAAAAGAGAGTGCAAAAAAAAAAATATATATATATACGGAGACAGCCCTCGCAAAAATGACTAATGATCTATTGCTAACGATGGATTCTGATGCGTCATCTATGTTGCTGCTCCTCGATCTTAGCGCTGTTTTCGATACCGTCGATCATAATATTTTATTAGAACGTATCAAAACACGAATTGGTATGTCAGACTTAGCCCTGTCTTGGTTTAACTCTTATCTTACTGACAGGGTGCAGTGCGTCTCCCATAACAGTATGACCCCGGACTACGTTAAGGTAACGTGTGGAGTTCCCCAGGGTTCGGCCCTTGGCCCTGCACTCCAGCATCTACATGCTGCCGCTAGGTGACATCATACGCAAATACGGTGTTAGCTTTCACTGTTATACTGATGACACCCAACTCTACATGCCCCTAAATCTGACCAACACGCCGGATTGTAGTCAGCTGGAGGCGTGTCTTAATGCAATTAAATAATGGATGTCCGCTAACTTTTTGCAACTCAACGCCAAAAAAACGGAAATGTTGATTATCGATCCTGCTAGACACCGACCTCTATTTAATAATACAACTCTAACATTTGACAACCAAACAATTAAACAAGGCGACTCGGTAAAGAATCGGTATTATCTTCGACCCAACTCTCTCCTTTGAGTCACGCATTAAAAGCGTTACTAAAACAGCCTTCTTTCATCTCCGTAATATCGCTAAAATTCGCTCCAGTTTGTCCACTAAAGACGCCGAGATCATTATCCATGCGTTTGTTACGTCTCGCCTCGACTACTGTAACGTATTATTTTCGGGTCTCCCCATGTCCAGCATTAAAAGATTACAGTTGGTACAAAATGCGGCTGCTAGACTTTTGACAAGAACAAGAAAGTGTGATCACATTACGCCTATACTGGCTCACCTGCACTGGCTTCCTGTGCACTTAAGATGTGACTTTAAGGTTTTACTACTTACGTATAAAATACTACACGGTCTAGCTCCATCCTATCTTGCCGATTGTATTGTACCATATGTCCCGGCAAGAAATCTGCGTTCAAAGGACTCCGGCTTATTAGTGATTCCCAAAGCCCAAAAAAAGTCTGCGGGCTATAGAGCGTTTTCCGTTCGGGCTCCAGTACTCTGGAATGCCCTCCCGGTAAAAGTTCGAGATGCCACCTCAGTAGAAACATTTAAGTCTCACCTTAAAACTCATTTGTATACTCTAGCCTTTAAGTAGACTCCCTTTTTAGACCAGTTGATCTGCCGTTTCTTTTCTTTTTCTCCTATGTCCCACTCTCCCTTGTGGAGGGGGTCCGGTCCGATCCGGTGGCCACGTACTGCTTGTCTATGTATCGGCTGGGGACATCTCTGCGCTGCTGATCCGCCTCCGCTTGGGATGTTTTCCTGCTGGCTCCGCTGTGAACGGGACTCTTGCTGCTGTGTTGGATCCGCTTTGAACTGGACTCTCGCGACTGTGTTGGATCCATTATGGATTGAACTTTCACAGTATCATGTTAGACCCGCTCGACAGCCATTGCTTTCCTCCTCTCCAAGGTTCTCATAGTCATCAGTGTCACCGACGTCCCACTGGGTCATCATTGTCACCGACGTCCAACTGGGCGTGAGTTTTCCTTGCCCTTATGTGGGCCTACCGAGGATGTCGTAGTGGTTCGTGTTGTGGTTTGTGCAGCCCTTTGAGACACTAGTGATTTAGGGCTATATAAGTAAACATTGTTTGATTGATTGATTGATTGATAAAAATAAACAAAGTGCAAAGCCATAGGCTCACTCAATCTCATTAAATAACTTAAATTTGGAACGCAGCATCATCATTTTCACAGCTTTTTGGTTGTTAGAGGGAGTGTTTTAATGTAGAGTTCTAAATCTTTTTTAAAGGCACAAAAAGGTCGGGTATTGACAAACTTACATTTATGTATATAAAACTTAGAAGATAGTATAATGAGGTTACAAAGGTAAAATTCATTTTCAAATTTTTTTTCAACACAGTGTAAAACCAAGTATATATTATCTAATATATATTATTGTTTTAGTTGCTTAAGAGATATTCCTGGCGGTGAATTTCATTGCTATTTTTATGTTTTTGTGCATTACTTGTTGCTGTCATCATTAAACGAACAGGTTACCCATCAGTTACTCAGTTCTTGAGTAGTTTTTTCACAACATACTTTTTACTTTTACTCAAGTAAATATTTGGGTGACTACTCCTTACTTTTACTTGAGTAATACATCTCTAAAGTAACAGTACTCTTACTTGAGTACAATTTCTGGCTAATCTACCCACCTCTGGTTGTGATTCATTGGTCATCTTTGACATCAGGAGTGGCTCATCTTCCCTAACCTGAGCACTGAGAAGCCACTCTCTGATTCTCTACTGTCTCTACTCTAATGAAAGTGTTGAGTTCCCTGGCGAGGCTCCGCTGGCGTGGAGTTTATTTTCACGTTTCTGTGACAAGAACATAAGTGTAGCGACAGCAAGTGGCACACGTACCCCAGCCTCCCTTACAACTCACCGTAAATTATTGATCAATGTTTTTACAGAACACAGGTATTCCTCAGGGAAATAAAAGCCTACACCTGCTAGGGCGGTGTAATATGATAGTCCTCATCAATTTCCTTGGATAGGGAGACACTCCATCAAAACGCATTCGCTGGCAAAAAAAGGTATGTATTGATTGATTTTTTTTTTTTTTAAGAGTGAATTGTGTGTTGTCCTTCAGGGACAGTTTACTGGGGGGATGTTTGAATGTCGCCCCCACCCCTCTCCCTCCCTCAGGGTGTGAGCTCATCCATTCACCAAAGAATGACCTATTGAGGATTCCTGTTTGCCGTGACTGCTCGCTGTTGCAAAAAAAAGCTAGACTGACCATACGTCCTCTTTTCCCCACACATATCGTCTTTTGCAGGACTGTCCGGGGTGTCCGGGCGGGGTTTCTTAAATCCCTCAAATGTCCGGCGTTTTGGGTCAAGGCTGCGTGTACTTTCAATGTACGTACAGGGTTAAAAGGAGTTTAAAACCAAACAAATTATGAAGGTTTGCGTAAGCAGCAACGTTCTTGAGGGAGGGACAGAGAGGGCAAGAGAGCGAGGTAGTGGAACGATTTTGAATCAAGGCATACTTGATCAACAGCCATACAGGTCACATTGAGGGTGGCCGTGTAAACAACTTCAACACTGTTACAAATATGCGCCACACTAGAAACCCACACCAAACAAGAATGACAAACACATTTCGGAAGAATATCCGCACCGTAACACAACATAAACACAACAGGAAAAATACCCAGAACCCCTTGCAACACTGACTCCTCCAGGATGCTACAATATACACCCCCGATACCCCCTAGCCCCCCACCTCAACCCTGATTACGTCACATCAAATATTCCACTTTAAAAAATATTTTTGGTGTAAGATTTTGCATATTTTGTGGGCTTGCCATAAAAAAACATAGTTTTGTTTGACAAAAAAGAGCAGAAAACAAACAACAACAAAACAACATAAAAAAAACTAAAACATTTTAAAATGAGGAATGTATCTGAAGTTGATGTAGACTCCAGATATTCAAGCATTAAATATAAAATGTATGTATGCCCTGGCACACCATTATCATCATTTCATGACCCAAGCAAAACACTTTTTACGCTTTTATACTGAAATAAATACACTTACAACTTATTAAAAAAACATTGAAAAAACTACCAGCAGCGGTATAGTTTAGATCCATGAAGGAAAGAGAGTGAATGAATAAATTTACATATGCATGCAGATTTGTCTTTTATTGATATTATTTATTTTAATGAATTAAGTAACGTTTTCCAAAACACACTATACAATGTGAGAAATAACAGGACAATGCATATGTTTATCATTTGTTTTCAAAACGCTTACAAAAAAGTGGGACCCCAAAAATGTACTGTGGGACCCCATTTTTATGACTTGATGGAGTCCATGGGACCCCATTTAAAAAATTCCTGGCGCCAACACTGCGGTCAACAGAGGAGAAAAAATGCTTTATTTAAATAAATATATTATTTATAAAGCAAGTTCAAGTATCATTGGCAAATGTTCTCCTAGTCCCGGCCTCGGCGTGCTGCCCGCCTTGGCACGCATATATGTGTCCTCTTTTTGGGATTTCGCAATATGGTCAGCTTAAAAAAAGTTAAGTATTATCTTTCTATCTGTGCGCTTTTAATTGTTTTGCAGCTTTCTTTATTCCTTCCCAAACATACTTAGTCTTATCTGACTTGCAAATCACCCGCTATCTGTTTCACCGTCCCTCTCTCAGCTAGCCAGCTGCTAAGCTAACAAAGCTTAGCGCGGTGAAGGTGGCGTCGGTCTGAAGGAATCTGCCCCCATACGTTGCGACCACTTCCCTGAAGACAGCAAAAACTCAACTAGGTGAAAGAAATAACGAGAGTATGGCTCTCTGCTCTTCGTGCACCGTTCTCATGGATAGGTTGGCCCAACTAGAGGACCGTGTCCGCGGAGTAATCTCGTAAACTTTAGATGTTGCGGACACATCTAGCGTTAACTGTAGCCAGCTAATTAGCCCAGCTCGTAGCAGCCCGAAGCGGCCTACAAGTAACAGTGAACCGGTTGAGACGCATAATAGATTTAGCCCTTTAGCTAATCCTACACCCCAGTCTACCGGGCACCACACCTTAGTCATAAGGGACTCTATCACCCAAAACATACAGCTTAGCAAACTAGCCATAATTAAGTGTATTCCCAGGGCCAGAGCACCTGACATGGAAGCTAATCTTAGGGAGCTACCTCTAAAGTCCCCACATTTGCGGTCCCCTCCAAGGTTTCTAATTGTATCCCATCACGTTGGGTTTTTCCTTGCCCTGATGTGAGATCTGAGTCGAGTATATCATTATGGCTTGGCCAGTTCTTTGAGACGCTTGCAATTAAGGGCTATATAAATTAACTTTGATTGATTTTCAAAATGTGGCTGAAATCGTACACCTCAAGGGAGGGCAGCCATTGCTAAACTAGAAAAAGTCAGTGTTCAAAAACAAGAAAAAAACAAATACAAAAATGAGGGGTATTTTATTTGAACTAAGCAAAATTATCTGCCAATAGAACAAGAAAATTTGGCTTGTCAAGACTTTCCAAAACAAGTAAAATTACTTAACTTCAATGAACCCCAAAATACCTTAAAATAAGTATATTCTCACTAATAACAACTGTACTTTTCTTGGTAGAAAAAACAAATATGAGACCTTTGTGCTCAATATGTTGAAAATTATTGTTAAATTAGGTAAATGCTAGTGCCATTATCTTGACATAATGATATGCGCTTGGCATTACATTTCTTGACACCAGCAAACTTATACTAAAAATTAATTTAATGTTCTTAATGGAAGGCAACAAAGCAACCGCTTGTTACTCTCGGGGTCTTCTTGTCGCTCAGGCAAATCATATTGTCTAAAAATGCATTTTTCCATCGATAACATGACCATCGGGCAAAGTGTGTGCTCTTTCAGTCAATTAGCCCCCATATATACAGCCCGGCCCCCCGGCTAAAAATGTTTAAATTGTAATTTTGAAAAATTCATCTGAATGTGCATGAACTATTTCTGTTCAAAATTGTTAGAAATGTCACATGTTAAATGTTTAAATATTAACTGTCAGTTTACTGCCGTGTGCCGACTGTACTACTATATGAGTATGTGTTTTCTATTGTTCCATTGAAAATAAAACGGCAAAGTCATTTTGGCTGTCATCTGTTTTAATTATGAGACACAATTGTGTCAAAGTCGGCTTCACGATCGCAGAGGGGTTAGTGCGTCTGCCTCACAATACGAAGGTCCTGCAGTCCTGGGATCAATCCCAGGCCCGAGCCTGGAATTGATCTTTCTGTGTGGAGTTTGCATGTTCTCCCCGTGAATGCGTTGGTTCCCTCCGGGTACTCCGGCTTCCTCCCACTTCCAAAGACATGCACCCGGTTGATTGGCAACACTAAATTGGCCCTAGTGTGTGAATGTGAGTGTGAATGTTGTCTGTCTATCTGTGTTGGCCCTGTGATGAGGTGGCGACTTGTCCAGGGTGTAGCTCAGATAGGCACCAGCCCCCCCCGCGACTCCAAAAGGAAATAAGCGGTAGTAAATGGATGGATGGAATTGTGTCAAAGTCATGATTTTTTTTTCCATGCTTGAAATAAGAAATAATTACTTTAAAAAAGTAGTGTTGATGACACAGCTTTGCAACAGTTGATATTCTAGTTTCAAGCATGTTTTACTCAATATAGGTCGTAAAATCTCAGCAACAAGCTGTAGTATCTTACTGAAATAATTTAGGGCCAAAACCCTTCAAACAAGTAAAACACTAACATAAAATCTGCTTAGTGAGAATACTTATCTTATCAGACAGAAAATAAGCAAATATCACCCTTATTTGAGATATTTAATCTTATTTAGATTTCAGTGTTTGTAGTGTATACAAAAATGTGTGCAAAGTTTTAACTCAGGCCCATTCACTATAGCTGACATGGATAAATGGACCAAATGTTGGATTGAATCTCATTAAATCATGGTCTGCAAATCTATGATAATTCTGTCACTTATGAATACAAATTCAGTTGCATAATCACTGGCAGTCAGCTCATCTTATACGGATTAGCTTTAAGATTCCAAGCATTCGCAGGCTGATAGTGGAACATTGTCAGCCCTTTGCTGGGAGAAGAACATCCATCTGCCCGTTTTCTGGATGGCTTTATTCTGTTCATTTGCAAATGGATGATTTGTGGGAAGCGGGGTCTAGCCTCAACAGAACAGCAGTCAATCACAGGACTGACACATCAACCACCTACGGAGTAAGGTTAATTTTGATGCAGTTTAATTTGGATCGAATAACCGAACAGGACTGAATTTCCCCCATGAGCTGTGTAGGCGTGATATATACATCATACCGTATCAAGACAGTGTTTAATAGTGTAATTTGCAAATGAAACAAGCTGACAGTGCAGCACTCTAACACAAGGTGGCTGTCTACCTAATCAAATGCCCCCCTGCATCACTGGGGCAATTTTACTGCTGGTAAAACCATGGTGGGACTGATTGTTACACAATAGCCTTTTGATTTGTTTATTATCATGGTTTACTAAAACAAACTGATATAACACTTGCTTTGGAATCAGACGTCAAAGTAACAAGCAGGTATTTTAGTCTGGCTAGTGTAGAATTATATGTAGAAAGGGTTTCAGTGACAAAAAAAAAAAAAGCTTAGAATAGTTTGAACAGTTTGAACTTTCAAATAATATCGAGTTGGGAGCTGTAATTGCATGTATTAAACATTTGTTTGTCAAAATTAAGGATCCATACAGAGTAGTGGTATTTATCCGTACTGGTTCGCAATTGGTGTGACCCAACAGGGCCGTAAAAATTCTAGGATAATAATAATGCTGTCTGTAATTTTTTTTAATCTAGCTGACCATCGTAACTATGACAAGCGCGCGATGTCACATTCAAAACACCGTGCTACTAATGCCAGTCTTAGAAGGTTGTGTACAGGACCATTCATTTCCATTAGTTAGTTAGTAATTACTTGCAAACTTCTGATAGTATAGTTGGAGCACCAGTGTTAAAATAATAATAAATGCATCTTTGTGTGTGCTTTATTTTACTTAAAAGCATGTCAACTCTAATTTATTGGCACATTTTTATATTCTTTCCATCCATTTTTTACTGCTTGTTATTGTGCTTTGTTTTATTTAGTTTACTTTTTTATGTAATTGGAGTGTTAATAAAATGTTGGACTAATCCCTGATTCATCTAGATTTTAATACAGATGCTTTTAAACCAGCAGGTTAAATAAAAAATAAAAAAAATGGTCATATTTATCAAGATTGGATGATATTGTTTTGGCATATCGCCCAGCCTCAGGATCTGATAATCACCTTGGAATAATCACAAACATTAAAGCAATGATAGAAAAAATAATGAAACTAATAAACTAGTACCAGTACTAGTGGGGCGGCATAGCTCGGTTGGTAGAGTGGCCGTGCCAGCAACTTGAGGGTTGCAGGTTCGATTCCCGCTTCTGCCATCCTAGTCACTGCTGTTGTGTCCTTGGGCAAGGCACTTTACCCACCTGTTCCCAGTGCCACCCACACTGGTTTAAATGTAACTTAGATATTGGGTTTCACTATGTAAAGCGCTTTGAGTCACTAGAGAAAGGCGCTATATAAATATAATTCACAATTCACAGTACCGATTAAAAGTACCAATGAATACCGATATCTATAACAAATATCAATATCGGTATTGTTATCGATAAAATACTACACATACATCCCACATCTAAATTGAATTACATTTATCAAGAAAGATGAAAGTCCTTTTTGAAAGGTACATAAAATGTTGTGACGTGCTATACGTGGCCCCCGGGCCTTCAGTTTGACACCAGTGATTTAGAGATAAAAAAGGCTTATCTTTACTTCACAATTTGGCCATTTAGTACACATTTTTATTCCAATATTATCATTAATATTTTTGATTACTTGTCTGTATTTAATGTCTCCACTTATTCTAATAAATTGTTTATTTATCATTAATAGGTTACTTTTTCATCCTTATTTTCTTACAAGTTTCTTGTTTTCTTAACTCATAATTGCTAATTGATTATTGGTTTATGTGATGTGAGAGAGGCCTCAACGTTGGCAATGTTCAAATCTAGGCTGAAAACACGTTTATTTAACTGTGCATATGACAATTATAAGTATTTTACCCACAATCTTTTATTTTAATTGGAATCATAACAGTTTGTGTGACGATTTTATATTATGTTTTTAATTTAAATTACGATTATTTTTGTGAGTTATTTAATTTTTTTTTTTTGCCTTTATGTAATTTTCAGTAAAGCGCTTGATATTGCCTGGTGTACAAACTGTGGCCTGTAAATATGTGTTTCAACACATTTCTTTCACACAAAAAGTGGAAAAAATTCATTTGACAAAATTTCAATTGAACCTGTCAATGTAAAAGATTGAATTATCTGTAAAAGACATGGTAACGTAGCATGAAATAATCTCGACTTCTTCCTATTCTTTTTCAGATATGTTGAAGTGTAGAAATGTAACTTTTTGAAGTTCTTGACTGTAACTTGTATGGACCATATCAAATCACACCAAAACATACCAACCGAGTCCACAAACTGATCACTTACATGAGATGGAAGGTTTGCTTAACCGCAGTAAAGAATGTTCATTACAAGAGTTGTTTCAGCAGAGACTTTGGAAAAAAAGCTGTTACTGGAACTGGAGCGGACTAAAACTGCACTGGAGTAGACAGAGACACTGTACTAGTACCCTGTTTATTGCACTGCAGTTTTATTATAATCACTTTTTTTTTTGGTCTACAAAATGTTTTTCCAATAATGAGTCTTGTCCTTCCGCCCATGTGCAACCCCCGAAACCCTATAATAGACAAGCGGTAGAAAATAAATGGGATGGATGGAGTCTCGAAAAAGAAGTGTTGCTATGATACTTGTCAGTCAGTGATAATTTCCCCATTTCTGATACTTGAAAAGCAGAAGCTCCAAGATGACATTTCTTACCGGTGCCAGTAGTCCCCAACCACTGGTCCATGGATCGGTACCGGTCTGTGACACATTTGCTACCGGGTCGCACGGAAACAATAATTAATTTATAAACTACCGCATTTCCTCCCACTTCACTTTCGCTTGTTCCACTAAACACACCAATTAGCTTTTTAATAGATGTATATTACAACTCCTCTGTTATAGTACATGGGAAAGTGCACATTAATGGACAAATAAAACGTTAATGTGCCTGATTGTAGCAAATTTTTCCTGCTCATTTTTGGCAATTTTTATCTGCCACATGTAGAAAGCCAGTCCGTGAAAATAATGCATGCATTAAACCGGTCCCTCGAGGAAAAAAGGTTGGGTAACCTGACCCTGGTTGAGTAAATAATAAATAAATTATAAATGGGTTGTACTTGTATAGCGCTTTTCTACCTTCAAGGTACTCAAAGCGCTTTGACACTACTTCCACATTTACCCATTCACACACACATTCACACACTGATGGAGGGAGCTGCCATGCAAGGCGCTAACCAGCACCCATCAGGAGCAAGGGTGAAGTGTCTTGCTCAGGACACAACGGACGTGATGAGGTTGGTACTAGGTGGGGATTGAACCAGGTACCCTCGGGTTGCGTACGGCCACTCTTCCACTGCGCCACGCCGTCCCAGGGTAACCCTGATTTGCAGTATATAGAACAGCCACATGGAAAATTATGGCTTTAAAACGCAGTCTGAAGAGGGGCTCCTGATGCATTCCGAGAAACATTTATCCATTGTTCTGTTAAAAAAAGCAATCTAACAAAATATTGACTCGGCAGTTATGAGCAAACAAGTGCACCTAAAAGACTGTTGGAAACATTAAGAGGGACTTGGGCTGTGTCTTCCATCAAAAAATATTTGTCAAGTGGGTTGTTTTTAGATCATAGAACAGTTATGTTGCATTATACAGAATCCTTTTAAGAAAAGACTTCACTCCGCTCTTGATTCTCTTCCATCTGTCGGCAGAGGAAAGGGGATTCATGAAGACTCTTGAGACATTTAACCTCATCAGTCTTGCCACGACGACACAAGTTCATCTTTGGACTGAAATGTGGATGATTTATTTATACCTTCAGCCTCAGTGTGATCCAGATGCCTTTTAACACCACTAATTAATTTCTGAGGGCTGTGCAAAGGGTTCACAGATGATGTCAAAGCAGGACTGATAGCATCCTCCAACTCTCTACTCACTATTACTGTCAAGCACGTTTTCAAAGTTAGCACATTTTGTCTACAGAATGTACAAAACCTCTGGGAATGGACCAAGCCTCATTGGTCTGCCTTTTGGAAGAGTGGCCAATGTAGATGAAATACGATTTGTTGACAGGACAAGATTATATCACAACGCACCAACATTAGACATTGATACTTTCACTTTACAACTAAGTACAGTCAGCACTTCAAGATGCAATTGGACTTTTTAATAATAGCAACATGTTCTACAAGATATAAAACCACATTTGATAAATTTATAAATGTACTCAAATTCCGCAAATCAAAGATCGAATACAAAATCACAATCAGCTAAATTTGGGCCAGCCCAGAGTAAAATACCATGAATAGAAGAACACATTACACGAAAAAAAAAAATGGACAATAACCTGTACAGTTATGTTATCTTGTGAGGAACCACAAGATAACATAGGATAAAGTATTATTTTCATCTAATCTCTGCATGCACATATTAACACCAACATGCAAATTGCATTGACATGGATGCTGCTACAAGCAGAATTTTTTTATGCAGCTTTGTATCAATCGGAAAGGGAGGAGGTGGTCCTAATGTTGTGACCTGGTGAATCTATAGTACGGCCGTAAATTGTTCAAAACACTTAACTTTTTCCAATTTTTTTTATGTTATAGCTTTATTGTAAAATTAAATGCATACATGTTTTTTTCAACATGTTACAGACAATACCCCATAATGACAATGTGAAAAGTTTTTGAAGATATTTTATGCAAATGTTTTACTAATAAACTTGTGTTTATTATAAAGTTGTGGACTTGGAGAAGGCATTCGATCGTGTCCCTCGGGAAGTCTTGTGGGAAGAGCTCAGAGAGTATGGGGAGTCGGACTGTCTGATTGTGGCGGTCCGCTTCCTGCATGATCAATGTCAGAGCTTGATCCGCATTGCCGGCAGTAAGTCGGACCCGTTTCCAGTGAGGGTTGGACTCCGCCAAGGCTGCCCTTTGTCACCAATTCTGTTCATAACTTTTATAGACAGAATTTCTCGGCACAGTCAGAGCATTGAGGGGATCCGGTTTGGTGGCTGCAGGATTAGGTCTGCTTTTTGCGGATGATGTGGTCATCGATGGCTTCATTAGGCCAGGATTTTCAGCTCTCACTGGATCAGTTCGCAGCTGAGTGTGAAGCGACTGGGATGGGAATCAGCACCTCCAAGTCCGAGTCCATTTTTCTAGCCCGGAAAAGGGTGGAGTGCCACCTCCGGGTTGGGAGTGAGACCCTGTCCCAAGTAGAGGAGTTCAAGTACCTTGGAGTCTTGTTCACGAGTGAGGGAAGAGTGGATCGTGAGATCGACAGGCAGATCGGTGAGGCGTCTTCAGTAATGCGGACGCTGTATTGATCCGTTGTGGTGAAGAAGGAGCTGAGCCGGAAGGCAAAGCTCTCAATTTACCGGTCGATCTACGTTCCCATCCTCACCTATGGTCATGAGCTTTGGGTTATAACCGAAAGCACAAGATCATGGGTACAAGCGGCCAAAATGAGTTTCCTCTGCCGGATGGAGGGGCTTTCTCTTAGAGATAGGGTGAGAAGCTCTGCCATCCGGGAGGAGCTAAAAATAAAGCCACTGCTCCTCCACAGTGAGAGGAGCCAGATAAGGTGGTTCGGGCATCTGGTCAGGATGCCACCCGAATGTCTTCCTAGGGAGGTGTTTAGGGCACGTCCGACTGGTAGGAGGCCACAGGGAAGACCCAGGACACGTTGGGAAGACTATGTCCCCCAGCTGGCCTGGGAATGCCTTGAGATCCCCCGGGAGGAGATTTGGGTTATGACCGAAAGGACAAGATCATGGGTACAATGAATATGATGCCAAAAGTATGGCACATCGATCTTTGGGCAGTTTCACCCATTCCTCCTTGCAGCACCTCTCAAGCTCCATCAGGTTGGATGGGAAGAATTGGTTTTCATCCAGGATGCCTCCAGTCAGGGAGGTGACCAAGAACCCGATGGTCACTCTTTAAGAGTTACAGCATTTTGCTGTGGAGAGAGGAGAATCTTCCAGAAGGACAACCATCCCTGCAGCAAACAACCAAACAGGCCTGTATGATATAGTGGCCAGACGGAAGCCATTTCTTGAAAGACTCTCAGACCATGACAAAACAAATTGCCAGGCATCAAGTTTGGAGGAAACCAGGCACCACTCATCACCAGGCCAATAAATACCTTCCCTACAGTGAAGCAAAGTGGTGGCAGTATCATGCTGTCGGGATTTTTTTTCAGTGGAAGGAACTGGGAGACTAGTCAGTATTGAGGGAAAGATGAATGCAGCAATGTGCAGAGACATCATGGATGAAAACCAATGCTTCCCATGCAACCTGATGGAACTTGAGAGGTGCTACAAAGAGGAATGGGCGAAACTGCTCAAAGATAGGTGTGCCAAGCTTGTGGCATCGTATTGAAAAAGACTTGAGGCTGTAATTGCTGCCAAAGGTGAATCAACAAAGTATTGACAAAAGGTTGTGAATACTTATGTACATGTGTTTTTTTAACACATGTACCCTCCCCCCATTCTCAACACATTCTACAGAGGCACTATAGAGAGCCTGCTGACCAACAGCATCTCTGTCTGGACTGGAGCCTGCAATGCCTTAGACTGGAAGTCTCTCCATAGAGTGGTGAGGACGGCGGAAAACATTATCAGGACTCTTCTTCCTCCTATCCAGGAGATCGCAAAAAGCCGCTGCCTGACCAGGGCTCAGAAAATCTGCAAAGACTTCTCCCACCCCCACCAAGGACTGTTTTCACTGCTGGACTCTAGGAAGAGGTTCCGCAGCCTCCGTAGCAGAAACTCCAGGTTCTGTAACAGCTTCTTCCCTCAGGCCGTAAGACTCTTGAACGCATCATAATTAAGTTATCCTTCTACACCCCCCAAAATGGATTAACTCGCTGAAATAAAAAAGACAATATAACATACATCCATAAACATGAACGCATGTGAAAAAGTGCAATGTATCTATCTGTACAGTAATCTATTTATTTATATCAGTAGAAGCATTTAAGTTTCACCTTAAAACTCATTTGTATACTCTAGCCTTTAAATAGACTCCCTTTTTAGACCAGTTGATCTGCCGTTTCTTTTCTTTTTGTCCTATGTCCCACTCTTCCTTGTGGAGGGGGTCCGGTCCGATGGCCATGGATGACGTACTGGCTGTCCAGAGTCGGGACCCAGGATGGACAGCTCGTCCAGAGTCAGGACTCAGGATGGACCGCTTGCCTGTGTATCGGCTTGGGACATCTCTGCGCTGCTGACCCTCCTCCGCTCGGGATGGTTTCCTGCTGGCTCCTCTGTGGACGGGACTCTCGCTGCTGTGTTGGATCCGCTTTGGACTGGACTCTCGCGGCTGTGTTGGATCCACTATGGATCGAACTTTCACAGTATCATGTTAACCCCGCTCGACATCCATTGCTTTAGTCCTCTCCAAGGTTCTCATTGTCATCATTGTCACAGACGTCCCACTGGGTGTGAGTT
The DNA here is from genome assembly GCF_033978795.1 of Nerophis ophidion. Taxonomy (NCBI): domain Eukaryota; kingdom Metazoa; phylum Chordata; class Actinopteri; order Syngnathiformes; family Syngnathidae; genus Nerophis; species Nerophis ophidion. The sequence goes on along the minus strand of NC_084621.1, from coordinate 43,833,674 downwards.
TTCCTTGCCCTTATGTGGGCCTACCGAGGATGTCGTAGTGGTTTGTGTTGTGGTTTGTGCAGCCCTTTGAGACACTAGTGATTTAGGGCTATATAAGTAAACATTGATTGATTGATTGATTGATATCTGCACCTTATTGCTTTTTTTTTTATCCTGCACTACCAAGAGCTAATGCAACGAAATTTCGTTCTTATTTGTACTGTAAAGTTCAAATTTGAATGACAATCAAAAGGAAGTCTAAGTCTTGAATATTTAATACATTTGCAAAAATGTTCACATAGTCAGTATGGGGTATTGACTATAACATTTTGAGAACAAGGCCGTAACATTAAAAAAAAATGAAAAAAGTTAAGCCCTGGGAGTACTTTCAGGATGCAATGTATATACAGTAATGTTTAATAGGTTTATTTTCGGTTGTGTCTAGGAAACAATACAAAAAAAAATATTGCAGTGTTTGTTTTCAAGATATATATTTAATTGTTGAATGTTGTCTACCTATCTGTGTTGGCCCTGCGATAAGGTTGGGACTTGTCCACGATGTACCCCTCCATCCGCCCGAGTGCAGCTGAGATAGGTTTCAGCACCCGCACGATCCCAAAAGGGACATGCGGTAGGAAATCGATGGATGGATTAATTACAGATGACGACTTAAAAAATCGCTCGTCTTTTTAATATTTCGACAACACTAATGAGAACACACCCGCTCTGTTTCTGCCAGATAATAAGAAGACAGGGCAGGAGGGGTCAGTTGTGACAACTTTGCTATTTTTTCGCCATAATTATCGAATAATCAAGCACCTTCTAGCGACTAATGAGAAATCTAGTGAAGACTCTGGGCAACCTTGACAATGAAAGGACGTATTGCTCTTTCCAATGAGCAAAGGGTGCTGCGGTTACCCCCTCCTCGTTCTATAAGCACTCACACGCTCATGTTTGTGTTAAAACTTTTTTTTTTTTAAAGTGACATAAGAAATACATTTTTAAATCTAAACATGTTTGTTTTATTTGCCCACTTTTGCAAATGCGGCATAGCCATATATACAAGTTTGACGATGATGTCATTACAACATCTTGCCTATGTCAAACACCGCCTCTTGCTCTGCTATGTCTGCTGGGAAAGGCTGCAGTTCACCAGTGGCCCTGATTAGGACTGGTATAATAGTATATATCCTATACCACATAATGGCTATAGCGTGGTATTATCATATGGAGAGTTACTCTGGTATTGATACCAACCAATAGTCTTGACTTAATCAGGTATTGGCTAGGTCTTAAAGGGGAACATTATCACCAGACCTATGTAAGCATCAATATATACCTTGATGGTGCAGAAAAAATACCATATATTTTTTTAACCGATTTCCGAACTCTAAATGGGTGAATTTTGGCGAATTAAACGCCTTTCTGTTTATCGCTCTTTTTGCGATGACGTCAGAACGTGACGTCGCCGAGGTAATACAGCCGCCATTTTCATTTTCAACACATTACAAACACCGGGTCTCAGCTCTGTTATTTTCCGTTTTTTGTACTATTTTTTGGAACTTTGGAGACATCATGCCTCGTTGGTGTGTTGTCGGAGGGTGTAACAACACTAACAGGGAGGGATTCAAGTTGCACCACTGGCCCGAAGATGCGAAAGTATCTGCCGCCAGGCCCCATTGAATGTGCCAAAGTGTCTCCACATTTTACCGGCGATGACAGACATGGCACAGAGATGTATGGATAACCTGCAGATGCATTTGCAACGATAAATTCAACGAAATCACAAAGGTGAGTTTTGTTGATGTTGACTTATGTGCTAATCAGACATATTTGGTTGCAGCGTGATTGCCAGCTAATCGATGCTAACATGCTACGCTAATCGACGCTAAGATGCTATTTACCGGCGGTGCTAAAGCAGACATGGTACAGAGATGTATGGATAACCTGCAGATGCATTTGCAACTATAAAATCAACGAATTCACAAAGGTGAGTTTTGTTGATGTTGACTGCCAGCTAATCAATGCTAACATGCTACGCTAATCGATGCTAACATGCTATTTACCGGCGGTGCTAAAGCAGAAATGGCACAGAGATGTATGGACAACCTGCAGATGCATTTGCAACTATATTACGTTTACTTCCACCCACATTTAATGCGAAAAAAACACTTACCAATCGAAGGATTTAAGTTGCTCCCGTGTCACGAGATGCGAAAATCCTGATTGTTTGGTCCGCACATTTTACCGGCGATGCTAACGCAGCTATTCGGCCATGCTATGGCTATGAATAGCGTCAATAGCTAGTCGCTCAATTGCTTCAGTTTCTTCTTCAATACTTTCATACTCCAACCATCCGTTTCAATACATGCGTAATCTGTTAAATCGCTTGAATCGCTGAAATCTTAGTCTGAATCCGAGCTAATGTCGCTATATCTTGCTGTGGTATTCGCCGTTGTTTATTTACATTGGCAGCACTGTATGACGTCACAGGGAAATGGATAGTCGCATCGCAAATAGTAAAAATCAAGCACTTTAAAAAACTTCAAAAAATACAACAAGCCACTGGGAACTGATTTTTATTGTTTTTAACCCTTTTGAAATTGTGATAATGTTCCCCTTTAAACACTATGTGCCTGAACGATAGATATTTCTCTCTAGAGTATATGTCAGGGTCTATTACAAGAAAGGATATATGAAATCTACAGTACAAATGATTAGGTATTGTGTAACAGTGAAAAAAAAAAAAATCGTCAAACGCAATAACCTCCAGAAAAACCAACAGGCAGTGACCTTGCGCTGTTACAATTAAATTACAGTATATGGAAGAACGTTTATGTTCACAATATATGCTGCACTGAAAGCTACAGATCCATGTGCAGGTATTTTGTATAACTTCAAATACTTTTACATTCGCCAAAACATTCCAGCCTTGTTACGCTTTGTGGCGGTTCAACATGGAGGTTACTGCTTACATAGCGTGGATCTCATCCATTTTATACTGATCATTCTGTTCAGGTTCACAAGTAATCTGGAGCCTACCACAGCTGACTTGGTTGGAGAGGTAGGGTACACCCTGGACTAGTTGCCAGTCAATCACTGACCACATAGACTGTAGAAAAACAACCATTCAACCATGACTAAGTGGGAATTGTCTGCTGGGATAAAAAAAATGTTAAATCACATTTTACTATTCTGACCCCAACAGTTGCCATACTTGGACACCATGGAGGGTGAGAGCAGCGGAAAATAGTCTTACCTCATATTCCTGTTTGAAGCCGTAGCCCTCGGCTGTCTTCATCTGGTTGATGTGCTGGAGCAGGTCGGCCACTCGGACGGCGGGGTGGAGCTGCCCCGTGTGGTAGGGGGAGCCTTTGCGTCCACACGGGTGCCTCGGGGAGCCTCCCAGCAGGCTGCTGGCTTCGTTTACCGAACTACGAGGATCACCTGTGACAAGCCAGGTCACAGTTTTAAGATTAGGGTCAACAAGCTTCTCTAAAGTTTTACCATACAAAAAAACAACAATGATGTCAATACAATCCTTATTAATTCAGTCCCGAAAAAACACTAGTTTCACCCGGGATGTATATTATCTTGTGAAGCAGTATGGGATATAGCGTATATCTACAAGTATGTGTGTGTATGGTGCATGCTGTTGTGATGGTTTATGCTTTAAATTCTCTCCTTCATTTAAGTCCAGTCTACATTTCATTCCACACAACTTCCATCGACTTCACTCAGACTCATTTCCTTACGTGTGTTACTGAGGCTTATTAGCTGGAGCTGGAACTGCTGGCTGTGTCGTGTACAGGTGTGAACAAAAATGCACATGTCTGTTTTCAATCTCACTTTGACTCATTTTTACGAATGAAGTGGTTTGGGGCCATTTCACTTACGGCAGGGGTGTCCAAACTTTTTCCACAGATGGCCGCACACGGAAAAATTTAAGCATTGATATTTTTCATTTTCAAACCATAACAAAATATATGGATTTTTTTTTTTTTTAATTCTTAGGGCTCCTGTCAATCACTAAAATGTTAAAAATAAGTCAAATTATTATTATTTTTTTTAATTTAATGCTTACAGTAAATCTCTATATCAACTTGAGGTTGATATAAAGTAAAACAAATAAGATTTTATGCCGTTTCTGTCAAAGACAACTTTGTTTTTTATAGTAAAACTGAAATATGCAGTATTTGGATCGATAGATAGATAGTA